>NC_031791.1:5539188-5545484 GCF_001522545.3 Parus major
TTTCATCCCAAAATCCCTCCATTTCATCCCAAAACCATTGAATTCCATCCCAAAACCGCTGAGTTCCATCCCAAGGTCCCGGCATTTCAGCAGGAAATCCCTGCATTTCCTTCCAAAATCACCACGATCCATCCCAAAATCATTTCATCACAAAATCAGCGTATTCCATCTGGAAATCCCTGCATTTCATCAGGAAATCACCGTCCCATCACAAAATCACTGTGATCCACCACAAAATCTCCGCATTTCATCCCCAAATCCCCGCATTTCATCCCAAATTCCGTGTCCCATCCCAAAATCACTGTGCTTCATTAAAAATTCCTTTCATTTCATCCCTAAAACCCCCAGATTTCATCCCCAAACCCCTCAACATCTCATCCAAGCCAAAGGATGTGAAATCTCATTTATATCCAAACCAAACTCCTGCCTTTAGGGATTCCTGCCCGTTTTTCCCTCCCTTCCCAGCACACCAGCCCTGCCAGTTTCCACCTCCTTTTTCCATCCTCCCTCTCTCCCATTCCAGCACCCATCCCAAAATCCCTGGTGACAACACACAGATTAACTCAGACCCCACAAACATTCCCAAACCTGCCTGCAAATCCCCCTTTCCCTGGAAAACGTGGATTCCCAGCCTGCCTGAACCCCTCTCACACCATTTGCTGCTCTTCCCTTTTTTTATTTTTATTTCTTTAACTCTGGGATTCTTTTTTTCCCCTTTTTTTTTAAATTTTTTTTAATTTTTTTTTGGAACCCTGGGATTCTTCAAAGGGAATTTTCCCCCCTTTGGACACCTGCTGGGTTGAAAAGGCTTGGGAAGCCTCTTTAATTCGAACAAGGCCCTGGCTGCAAACAGAACCACTTGAAAGGAAAAGCGCTCAGGAAATATTAATCCCAAAAAAAAACGAGGTGGGATCCATGTGTGTTCCTTTGAAAAGTTCTGTCTGGGAGCTCTGACCTCGCCAGAGCCCAGGATGGGTCCTACCCCAGCTCTGGGGAGGCCACAGCTTCGTTTTTATTCCTTTTTACCTTTTCTCACCGCGGTTTAAACTCTAAGAATCGCTCAAGATCCAGATTTGTCCGTCCTCTCGGACCAGCTGATTGCACAGCCGGGAAATGCGCCAGGATGGGTTGGATTTGCTGGAATTACAGAGATTTCTGAACAACCTGGATGGTTTTTGAAACATCTAAAGTCAGTTTTGGGTGGAAAAGGGCTCAGGAGCAGCCTGGTGCTGTTGGAGATACTGGAGGGACACAAGAATTTACAAAACTCCTCAGAAATATTTACAAAAACTCCTCAGAAATGTTTGTTTCCAAAAGATGTCTCTAAACCTAAGTGAAAAAAATTCACCTCGAAACAGGGCTGCAGCTGGTTGGGCTCATCTGGAAGAGTTTTGAGGTAAAAATGCCAAATCCTGGGGAAATCTGGGATTAGGGCAAGGGCAGTGCACCCACAAGAGCCAGAGCCCTGGGATCACAAGGATTTGGGATCTCAATTATTTGGGATCTCAATGATTTGGGATCACAATTACATGGGATCACAATGATTTGGGATCACGATGATTTGGGATCAGGATGATTTGGGATCACAGTGATTTGGGATCTCAATGATTTGGGATCTCAATGATTTGGGATCTCAATGATTTGGGATCACAATTACATGGGATCATGATGATTTGGGATCACAAGGATTTGGGATCACAATGATTTGGGATCAGGATGATTTGGGATCAGAATGACTTGGGATCACAATGATTTGGGATCTCAATGATTTGGGATCACAATGATTTGGGATCACAATGACTTGGGATCACAATGATTTGAGATCACAATGACTTGGGATCACAATTATATGGGATCACAATGATTTGGTATCACAATGATTTGGTATCAGAATGATTTGGGATCACAATGATTTGGGATCACAATGATTTGGGATCTCAATGATTTGGGATCTCAGTGATTTGGGATCATGTTTAATTTCCATTAAAAACCCCACAGATCTCCTCCAAGGCTCTTTTATTGAGGTCAGGCACAACTTGGGGTCAACCCAAGCCAGTCCAGAATTCCATAGAGGATGGGATTTCCAGGCTGGAAATCTCCAGGATCTCCCCACTGCCTTTCCCTCCTAAACAACACATCAACATTTCATAGAAGTTCCAGAATATTTAGGAAGAATTCCTAAATTCCAGTGAGAAATCCCAGCAGAATTCACTCCAGCAATTTCCTCCCGCTCCCTCACTGCCTTCCAGGCTGATCCCTGGGGCTGGCTGGGAGGAACAATGTGGGATTCCTCCCCAGCCAAGGGACAAATCCCACTTTTTCCAGCGCCTCCAGAGCCACAATCCCTCCCTTTGTCAGCGGGAAGCGCCTCATGGCTCCTGCTTCCGACAGCTTTGTGCCACATCCCGGAGCTCCCCGGAAAATGGGTGGGGAGGGGCTGGGCTGGAATTCCCAGAGCAGCTGTGGCTGTCCCTGGATCCCTGGAATGCCCAAGGCCAGGCTGGACATTGGGGCTGGAGCAGCCTGGGACGGTGGGAGTGACCCTGGGACAGTGGGGGTGACCCTGGGGACAGTGGGAGGTGACCCTGGGACAGTGGGGGTGACCCTGGGGACAGTGGGGGTGACCCTGGGACAGTGGGGGTGACCCTGGGACAGTGGGAGGTGACCCTGCCATGGCTGGGGTGGGATGGGATGGGATTTTAGTTCCCTTCCAAGCCAAAGCACTCTGGAATTCCGTGGCTTCCTCTGGGATTTCCGTGGAGCCGAGGGTGATGTCCCCATGAGCCACAGGACACCTCCAAACCCTCCCTTGTATGTGGAGCTTTATTCCCTGTCCTGCTTTGCTTGGAAATTGCAGATTTCTGACTTCCAAGGAGACCCCTGACTGAACTCCGAGATTCCCCCGGGAATTCCGCTCCCGATATGTCGAATTCCGCTCCCGATATGTCGAATTCCGCTCCCGATATGTCAGGGGCGCCGCTGGGAATTCCTGGTATTTGGGCAGGCCTGGATCCAGCAAAGGACAAATCCTCCCAAACGCTCTCCTCTCCTCCCAGCCCCACCTGTCGGACTCGGAGCCAGCTGCTACTGGAGCTGGGAATTCTGCGGGATTTGTGACTTTTTCCTGCTGGAGAATTTGGGAGAAGCCAAATGGCTGCTCCCGGGAGGGCAGCGACAGCAGAGCTCGCGGCTTTTCACCTTTTCCCCATCTGCCGCACGGGGAAGGTGGAAAGGGAGGAAACTTTTCCCTTCCAGCCTCCGAACCCCTCTGGAAAGGGAAAAGTCAGAGGTCACAGCCTGGCATTCCCTGAGGGCTGAGGGTGACGTCCAGGTGTTTTGGGTTTCATTCCTTAAGGAAAAAAAAAATGTGGAAATGCTGAAAATCATCGCATTTTCTTTTGGAAAAGTGGTGTTTTTATGGTTCATCACACACGTAAAAGTTCTCCCAGCAGCTGGCACAGGAAACCCCAAACCAGGGAATTGAAACTCTTGGAAAATCACGGAATAAACTGAGCTGGACCCACAAGGATCTTCCAGTGCAATCCTGGCCCTGCTGCAGATGATGAAGGAGAAGTTTCTGACCCTGCATCCTGCAGGGTGAAGAACACAAGCAAAGAATACCAATTTTAAATTCAGAAACCACTGAAAAAGATAAAAAATCTCCTTGTGGACACACCCTAGCGAGCACCCCCACCATATTCAAGTTAAATTTTTCCAAGGTAATTAAAACATCGGGTTTGCAGCATCACTGAAGGGTTTAAAGGCAGAAAATGCCTTTAAATTGCTCACAAAATCTACAAAAAACATTTCTGTGGGTTCATTCCTCTCCTCAGGGTGGGCTTTACCCCGCACTATTTCATTAACAGGTCTAAATTAATCATCCTGTAATTTATAGAGAAGGCAGGGGATTTCAGGGTATTACAACAGCAAAGAATTTCGATTTTATTCATGCCTGCTGCACCTCTAAACCCACCCTGGCTGCGCCCATCTCTTATTTGGTGCTGCATTGGGTAATCTGAACTGAAACTGCAATGTTTAAAGCAGGGAAAATGAAAGTTTTGCTGTTGGATGGGATGGGAGGAAGCTCACAGAGGGCTCTTGATGCTGTGCCCGCAGTTCCAGGCTGCACTAAAAGGACAAAGTGACACTTCAGGGACAATTTTTGTGGAGCAAAGGTGATCCAGAGTGGCAGAAACGCCTTTATAAACCCTTTATAAACTTTATAAAAGTCGGCCTCTCCCCCTGCTTCCCCTTTTCAAGGTGTGAGACTTTTCACCAGGTGCTAAAAATAGACCCGGAGCAGGAAAAAGTAAATCGCTCAGAAAAGAAAAATAAAAATAAATCACAACAAGGAAGATGAAAAGAACCCTGAGTCAGCACAGAATCCTGAGGATATTCCCAGATCCGAGGAGCAGGAATTCCTGACCGAAACAGGCTGGATCCTGCAATTCCTCACTCCTCAGGTAACACCTCGCAGCTCTTGGTGCCAAATCCCGGGATCGGCTCGAGCTTGTTGTGGCAATCCCCTCTCCCAAAAAGAGGCAGAGCATAAATTCCAGGTATTTACTGCATTTGTTCTTTAAATGATGCGCTTTGATCTCCGCCCTGATAACGAGGGAGGAACTGAGGCTCGCCGGGAGCTGCCGGCAGCACAGAAAATCGGGAATCGCGTGTATTTGGCATCCCCAAATCCCTGATATTGGATGGAGAACGGGATTCTTCAGGCTGGGAGAGGCTCCAGCATCCAGCTCGTGGTCCTGCATTCCCAAACTCTCCAAATGCTGCGTCTTCTCTCATTTTTCCTTTTTGTTTTTTTTTTTTTTAAAAAAAAAGCAATTCTTACACGATGTAATTATTTTCTGAAATGCAACTGGTGGAGAAGAGAAGGAGCTGAGCTCAACTTTTGACTCCAGCAGGATTTAAAGGGAGCATATTAAAAAGAGAGAGACTTTTCCCATGGGCAGAGGGTGACAGGACAAGGGGGACGGTGTAAAATTAAACGAGGAGGGATTCAGGTGGGATCTTGGGCAGGGATTGTTCCCTGGCAGGGTGGGAAGGGGCTGGGATGGAATTCCCAGAGCAGCTGTGGCTGTCCCTGGATCCCTGGAAGTCCCCAAGGCCAGGCTGGAGCAGCCTGGGACAGTGGGAATATCCCTGGATGGGATTCCAGACCCCTCCCAACCCAAATCTTTCCGTGATTCCACGATTCCTGCAGCAGAGGCAAGGAGGGCACCGAGGGGACAAATCCCTGCAGAGACCCCAGGATCAGCTGGGACAGGAGCATTTCCAAGGTTTTCTGCAGGATTTGAGCTCCTGGATGTCAGAGCTCAGGGGCCAGAAGGGATCTCACTGTTATTCCTGAGGCAAACAAGGAAAATCAGCAGCAAATCCCAAATTTAATTATCGACTCTGCACATTCCCCTGTGCCCTCAGCTGGCACGGGGAAGGTTTCCAGCTCTCCTGGGGGTGAGCAAAGACCTGAGCAGAGCTCCCCAGAGCGGCAGCCCCCACTCCCACCCATCCAGGAGGGAAATCCGCGAGGATTCCTCACCCATCCGTGAGGAAATTCCAAATATAAAATCAAGGAATGGCCACGCGTCATCAATTAGCAGCTCCCGCTCTGTGTTTAATGATTTATGACAGGCACGGCTTGGTCCTCGCAGCCAGGGCTGAGGAGGCAAAGCCCACACAGCTCTCAGCTGAAATTCGGGAGCCAACGTGCTGAGAAAACTCCAGAATTAAGATTCTGATTAAAGATATCCCCAAGGAAAAGCATTCCTCGTTCTCCAAACAATATCCCAGCAGCTGTGGGGACTCCGTGCCCCAGGATTCTCCCACTCCAGTCCCTGCTTTGCTCTCCCCGGGGCTCTGAGATCATCAAGAATTAAAAGTGGATTTATGAGTATGGATGAAAAACCCTTTTATTCAGAATTTTCAGTTTTCAGGGAATTGGGCTATTTTTTACTTTTACTGTTCTCTAGGAAATGTTCTGACCAAACCCGCGGGATCTTATTTCTCCTTTTCCATCTTCTTCCATCCTTCCTCACAATCCTATTTTTTGGTACTTTGTGATCCTTTCCTGTTTTGGGGTGGTTTTTTTCTCCTTTTTTTCCCATTCTGGCTCCTTGTTCCAGTTTTATTTTAAGGGAGGAACTTTCCCGGGAGCTCTGCTGCAGCATCAGCGCTTTCCCATGGAAATCTGGAGCAAAGCTGGCAGCAGGAGTTGGAAGAGAGGAGGGATGGATCCTCCTGGGACATGGGGTGGTGTTCCCAGGGCCAGGGGATCAATCCCATCC
>NC_031791.1:5545724-5549209 GCF_001522545.3 Parus major
TGAATTCCAGCAGGAATTCCCAGGGGATCAATCCTGAATCCCAGATTCCAACAGGAATTCCCAGAGGATCAATCCCATCCTGAATTCCCACAGGAATTCCCAGAGGATCCATCCCATCCCGAATTCCAGCAGGAATTCCCAGGGGATCAATCCCATCCCGAATTCCAGCAGGAATTCCCAGAGGCTCAATCCCATCCCAGATTCCAGCAGGAATTCCCAGAGGCTCAATCCTATCCCAGATTCCAGCAGGAATTCCCAGGGGATCAATCCCATCCCAGATTCCAGCAGCAGGGAAGTGCCTGAGCTCCTTTTCCCAGCTGAGGAATTCCAAGTGGAAATTTTCCCTGATGGATTTTCCTTTCAGCTTTGGCGGATTTTATCTCCTGGAGAAAACATTCCAGGGGCTGCTGCTCCATCAGCTCCCAGGAAATGCCTCTGTGGGAACAACTTGACTCGCCAGGTGAGTGAAACTCCTCCTGATTTAATTCAGGAATAAACCAAACTCTTCAATTCTCCGAGCCTGAATTAATCCCAATTTTCCATCTCCAAAGAAATGGAAGGATCAGATCCCACACGGACACTGGGAGGATGTGGAGTGAGGAGCAGGCAGAAACCCCCTCAGAGTCCGGACTCCTTCCCCTGTTTATTCCCATTTTTAACGAGGTTTAATTAAGGCACCACACTGAAGTTGGGATTTTCAAAGCTCTGGGAGTGATTTAGGAGAATCCAGACTGCACAGGGCAGCCCAGGCACTGAAAATCCTCACCAGGTGGAACAAAATCCAACATTTTCCTGCAAATCAGCTGTGGATTTATCCCAAATAACCCAAAGTGTCCAGGAATTACAAATGATCCCGAGCTGAGCATGAGGGCAGGGTTAAGGTCACAAATTCAGGTTTTCCTGCCATGTTTACAGTAAAATAAACATCCAAAGTGTAAAAAAAAAATCCCCAAAATTCCCAGATTTTGTCTCCCAGCCAGGAGTGGTTGGGCAGAGTCACCAAAATCACCCAAATCAAATAATCAACCAAATCTGGCCAAATTCTCCCTTAAAGCTGCAGATCTGTTTAAGGTATTTAAGTTAATCTAAGTCTTTATATTGGCACAAGCTGTTTAAAATGATCTCAGGCTTTAGCTGGGTTTAAGCTGCTTATGCAGCTTTAAGGGTTTTAAAAGGGTTTAGCCTGGGAAAAACCCATTTCCCAAAAAGCAGAGTGGGGTTGTTGGGTGGGAGCTTGGCTCTGCCATTTCGTCAGGTTTGGAACGGGGGAAACCATCCAGGAGCCAAATATTTCACTGAAAGTCAGAGTTAGTCAGGGTCAAGGTACAAATACTGAGTTTAGAGAGGATTTGGGCTGGTCTAAGCGGGAGAGGGGTGGCAGGAGAGAGGTAAAACACCAAGAGTTCATTGCAAAAAGAAAGGAATTCCATAAAAAAAAACTACTCAAAAACTTAATCCAACAATTCCACCTCGTTAAGAAAAAGATGGCAAAATTCCAGTACATAAACCCAAGAAATTCCAAATAAATCCCATCCCAGAGTCCAGCAGGAATTCCCAGAGATACAAATCCCAAAAGAAATTCTGCTTTCCTCTCCTCCTTCCCATTTTTTGACCCCCAAAACACAGCATCACTTCTTGTCCATTTTTTAAGGATTCCAGCCCAAATTTGGGATCTGAAATCCAAGGCGGTGCTGGAAAAGCTCAAACCAGACCCCACTAACAAAAGAGGCACTGCTTGGAACAAAACTTCCCTGTTCCAGGGGGTCCTGGAACAGAAAAGGGCCGGGAAGGCTCTTCCAGGATGGAATTCTCCCCGCTCAGGTGGATTTTTTTGCCAGGACCATGCACAAACCCTCTGCTGCTTCCAGCTTCCCACTTCCCAACTTCCCCTTGACCCTTCTGCAGGGGTCAGAGATCCAAAAGAATTTTGATTTTTTTTTCAGCCCGTCCTGGCAGTTCCAAACATCCCCCAAGAGCCCAGGGCAGATTTTCCCAGGATTTCTGTGCTCTGGGTCCTGCTCCAGCTCTGTGGCATGCAGAAAGGGGGATCTGACACTGGAAGGGAGGTTTGGAGTCCCCATCCCTGGAGGTGTCCAAGGAACACCTGGATGTGGCTCTGGGTTGGTGACAGGTGGGAATTGATGGTCCTGGGGGGCTTTTCCAACCTCAGTGATCCCAGAATTGTTGGGACTGGACTCCTAATGCAGGGGCAGAGTCACCACCCTGGGGAGCCTGAATTCCCATCCCAAAACTCTGGGAAATCAGGGAAATGTTCCTGGCTGTGTGTGAGAGCCTTTTATCACCAATTAATTCCTTTTAGCTCCTCAGAACACTGACATTTCCAGCTTCCCTGGGGAAGGGATGGTCCCATCCCTCCCTCCTTGAACTTCCATCCCTTCCTGCCTGAATTTCCATCCCAAAACACTGGAAAATCAGGGAAAGGCTCCTGGCTGAGGGTTCACCTTTTATGAACACATTTAATTCTCTTTAGCCTTTGTGGCACCAAAGTTCCCAGTTTCCCTGGGGAAGAGACGGTCCCATCCCTCCCTCCCTAAAACTCCATCCCTCCCTTCCTCAATTTCCATCCCAAAACACTGGAAAATCAGGGAAATGCTCCTGGATGAAGGCAACACCTTTTACCAACACATTTAATCCCCTTTCGCCCTTAGACCACTGAGATTTCCAATTTCCCTGGGGAAGGGAAGGTCCCAATCCCTCCCTCCCTCCCACCCTGCAGCAAACGGATGCAAAATTGGGACAAAGAACCTTTTTTCCCCCTTTTTTTGGGCACTCAGCACAGGCAGAGCCCCGCTCTGCTCTCATTTACACAAAGATAAAGGCAGCGCATCTGGCCGTGAGGCAGAAGTCTTTAATTACACGCCGAGCTTATCTTAAATATCTATTTATTGCCACGAGATTGCAGCTTCGCCCGATCAACAGCCTGCAGACAAAGGGAGGTTGTGATTGCACATTCAACCTCCAGCTCTTATTCCCACTCTGGAATGCTGCACTTCGCAACTTTCTGGGATATTCGCATCTTCTCCCACCTCCTTCACCTTTGCTCCCAACTACCGAGGGCATTTTGGGGTTTTTCAGCCAGGAAAGATGGTCCACAATGAACATTTTTATGCTATTTTTATGATAAAATGAAGATTTGAGTCAAGGCTGGGCTCCTGCAGGCAGCACAAGGCCCTGAGCAGCTTCTCCAGAGCAAAATCCAAATGGATTGGGGAAAAAAAATGGATAAACACGAACAGAAATAGCAACAGGAGCAACCTGTTATGGGCAGGGAGCTGGGAAATCACCCTTGGAATTTTCAGTTTTGTTCAGAACAGGCTGCTCAGGGATGGGTTCAGGCCTCAAAGTGCACTCAGATCCCAAAATAAAGCTCGGGATAACATGGATATGGGATGATTGCAACATCCTTGGGTTCCTCCTGATCTAGATATTATCCTAAGATTTGGAAAATCTTCCCACACAAACCT
>NC_031791.1:5550393-5553216 GCF_001522545.3 Parus major
CACACAAACCCCACACAAGACCCACAGAAATGTCATTTTCAGCCCTGACCCCACACAAACCCCACACAAACCCCACAGAAATGTCATTTACAGCCCTGGCCCCACACAAACCCCACACAAACCCCACAGAAATGTCATTTTCAGTCCTGGCCCCACACAAACCCCACACAAACCCCACACAAACCCCACAGAAATGGCATTTACAGCCCTGGCCCCACACAAACCCCACAGAAATGTCATTTTCAGCCCTGGCCCCACACAAACCCCACACAAGACCCCGCACCAGGGCACTTGCTGAGGTGTCCAGGAGGAACAGCCAAGGGACATTTTTGTCCCAAAGGAAAACCCAGAAATAAATCCCACGTCCTTCTCCTCACCTGTGGATGGGGGAACAAAAATCATTCCCGTTCTGCAACTTAGGAACAAAACTTCCAATAGGATTTTTTGCTTTCAGGTCCTCCTGACTTCCCAGAGCCAAATTAATTCCCACTGATGGATCCAGCATAATTAGGAGTGAAATAATGTCATTTTTGCCCCAGCTGAGAAGCACTTTTTGCTCTTACCATCAACCAAAAGAGGCTCAACACCTCAAAAACCCCATTTTATTTGGCTACAGCAGCAATATCTTTATAATTATCTGATTTTTTTGTTTAAATCTGCAGTTCTTGCTCTCCTGCTCCCCCGTGCCCCTCAGAGCCCATTTGGCCTGACCCCTAAATATTTCCCTTCTCTCCCCTTCACTTGCCAGGTACCAGATTTTTGTTTTTTCCCTGCACAGAATTCCTCTCCAATTAACTAATCCAAGTTATAATCAATCAAATATCACCGTGTGGTTTTGGGGACATTCCTGCTGCACAGGAGAATTCCTTTCTTGCCCCAAACTCCCTGCAGCAAGGAGGATTTCTTT
The DNA here is from genome assembly GCF_001522545.3 of Parus major. Classification (NCBI taxonomy): domain Eukaryota; kingdom Metazoa; phylum Chordata; class Aves; order Passeriformes; family Paridae; genus Parus; species Parus major. The sequence continues at coordinate 5,551,301 of NC_031791.1, forward strand.
TTGTATTTTTTTTTTATTTTTGTTCAGGAGAAATCTGACCAAACTGCTTTGGAACAGCTCTTCAACAAAACAAAACAAGTTGTTTGTCTCGGCAATTTGCACTCTCCCATGAAATTCCCTATGATGCCAGAAGTACAGAAAACATAAAAAATTTCAAAATATGAGCCCAAGCTACCGAAACTGAGGTGAAATGAATATCCCTGCAAATGCAGGGACTCTGAACAGCAACACAGAGGCAGGGAAAGGACAAAAGAGATGAGGGATGAGGATAAATTTATTTTCATGGACTAAAACACAAAGTGGGATCGGCTGGGGAGGACTGGAAATGCCTCTGGAACCCGGGGGGATGGATGGGGGGTACAGGGATTGGGATGGTGCAGCTGAGCCTTTCCCAATAATCTGCTCTTTTGTGCACAAAATTCCATCTAAAATCCAATTTTGGTTATTTCAGACGTCCTGGACCTTTTGTTTTCCAATCCATCCACCAGGAACAAATCCATCCAGGAGCACCCACTGGGATTATAAAATATGCTGTAGCTCTCCAGGCAGCTAAAAAAGCAGGAGAGAAGTTTTGGTTGGATCCGAGGTGCTTTTCCAAGGCCCCTGAGCTCATCCCTGACATCACCACCAGCTTTTCTCATCCCTCCTTTACTCAGTGCTCAATTTTGGGCTCGCTGATCCCAGAGCAGCCCTGGTTACATCAGGATTTGCTCACTGCTGGTTCCTGCAGCCCCCAAATCCCAGCCCTGAGTCAGCAGCAGCCCCAGCCCTTTCCCCCAGGGAGGCAGGAGACCATCCATGGGCATCTCCTGCCCTGGATTTTATTGTCCCAGCTCCTTCCCAAGGTCCCACAGGAGCAGCCAGGGGGGCAGAGAGAAGCCAGGGAGAGACAGATTGTGCAGATGGGCCCAGGAGGGACCAGGCTCCTGCTCCATCCCAAAATTCCAGCAGCAAAAGGAAAATCAGCTCTGCCAGGTGCAGGCCTCCCATTCCCAGAGCTTTTGTGCAGCTTTATCCCGACCTGCTGCATTCCTGCACCCAGGGACAGGCTGAATTCCAGCTGGAAAATCTGGGCTGCTCCAGGACTGGGAAATCCACTGGAAGCATCCCATGGGATCCTCCTCTCCCTGCTGGGGTCAGGGCCTCGTGGGACACAGCTGCACATCCAGGACAGCAATTCCCAGAGCTCCCTGGGGATGCCAGCAGCATCCCAGAGCCCCCTGAGAGCCCAAACCCTCCCAGCCTGGTAAAATGATCCCATTTTTCAATTCCAGGTGTGACATTCCTCCTGCAACAGCCCCAATCCCCCTGAGCACCCACAGCCCTGGGACTTCTCAAACCCCATTTGGCTCCACAGCATTTTCCAGAGCCTGCCCAGCAAGTAATGATCTAAAATAAAAAAAAAAACAACCCCAAAACCCCAGCGAGCGCTGCTGTCTGCAGTTGGGGCTTAGAGTCAGAACTTATTATTTGTATTTTCAATCTGCCAGGGACTCCCACTGCGAGCTCGGCCAGGAGGCTCCCCCTCCCTCCCTCCTCCCCGTTTCCCACACAGGAGGAAAAGTAAAGACTCAGAAAGGTTAAAAAGGAACAAAAAAGGCCACGTTGGTCCCCCCCTCCACAGCACCGAGAGCAAATCCCTGACTTAGGGAGCTGCGACGTTCCCATTCTTGGCGTGAAAAAGTTTCAGAGCTTTTTAAAGAGCTAAAAGGAGGGATGTGGCCTGTGGATCCTGATAGCCATGCCACAGGAAGGGCAGGAATGGGGTGAAAATGGGTAAAAATGGGTCAGGAATAGGGGTAAATACGGGTAAAAATGGGTCAGGAATAGGGGTAAAAATGGGTCAGGAATAGGGGTAAAAATGGGTAAAAACGGGTCAGGAACAGGGGTAAATATGCGTCAGGAATAGGGGTAAA
>NC_031791.1:5553621-5555068 GCF_001522545.3 Parus major
CTCAGATATTTTGGAAGCTCCTCTTCAGGTATCACAGGGAAATAAATCAGGGAGCTGGGCTCAGCATTCCCAGGTATCCCACGTTATTCCCAGGCTATCCCACGTTATTCCCAGGCTATCCCACGTTATTCCCAGGCTATCCCACGTTATTCCCAGGCTATCCCACGTTATTCAGATGGAGCAGGACATGGAGAAAAGGGAGGTTGATAACCCTAAGTGAATCCAGAGTTGTTTCTGCTCCCACCAGCACCAGGCACAGATTCCCCCACTCCTGGCCCTATTAAAAATGAGGGAGCTCCTTTTCTCCTGTTCTCCCTCCCCCTGAGCAGAAAGAAAATTCTGGGAATTTTATCCAGGTGGAAATCCAGGTTTAAAGAGCACTTGAGGAGGAGGAGGGATTTCAGCACTCTGACCCCAGCTCCTCCAGGGTTCCATAAAACTCTTTGGCCCATCAGCAGCTCTCTGAATTCCCAGCACATCTCCCCATTCCCATGGAACTGCCACAGCCATTCCCAGGAACAGCCAAGATGCTGCAGAGACCTTTGGAGGCCCCGGCCTCGTGTTTTGTGCGTGTTTACAGGAGTTTTACGATTGTTTCAAGGAAAATAACGACCAGAATCCTTTCCGGTGCCAGACGAGCTGGGCTGCAGTGCCTGGGACAAAAACAGTTTTCTCTTTCTCAGTGGGGGTGAAATTATAAAAACCCTGCAGATGCAGCACCACAAATTCCCCCCAGTGCCCAGGGCTGTACAAAGGAGCTCAGAGCAGCTCCTGTCAGGGCTCAGGGGCCACCACCTCTGCTGGGGAGCACCCTGGGACAAAAAGGGTTTCATTTCCCTTTCTCAGGGGGTTGAGATGATAAAAATCACGGGGATGCAGGGCCACCAATTCTCAGTGGCCCTCAGGTTTTACAGAGGCCTCAGAGCAGCTCCTGGCAGGGCCCAGGTGCCACCACCTCTGCTGACAACCTGGGACAAACCCCACGGTCTCCTGCCCACGTGGCTGGGTGAGGGTTTGGGCTGTGCACCAAGATGTTCATGGCCCCAGAGGCAGCACAGAAACCAAAACTCCACATAGGAGACACTTCAATAGGGAAAACATCTCCTTCCATAGGGAAAACACCACTTTCTATAGGGGAGACACCTCCTTCCATAGGGGAGACACCTCCTTCCATAGGAGAAACATTATTTTCCATAGGAGACTCGCCTCCTTCCCTAGGGGAAGCACCACTTTCCATAGGGAAAACACCACTTTCTATAGGGGAGACACCTCCATAGGAGAAACACCATTTTCCATAAGAGAAACACCTCCTTCTATAGGAGAAACACCTCCTTCCATAGGGGAGACACCTCCATAAGAGAAACATCATTTTCCATAGGAGAAACACCATTTTCCATAGGAGAAACACCTCCTTCTATATCTCTGTAGGGAAAATCCACACCTTTCC
>NC_031791.1:5555989-5561173 GCF_001522545.3 Parus major
CCTTCCCGTCCTCTCCCCCCTCAGTCACCCCTCACTTGGGCTTCCTTCAGCTCACCCCGAGCGTTTCCCTGAGCAGAGCGAGCGCTGGCCATGGGGAGGAGCAGCACATGGCACCGCCGGGACACATCCGAGCGCTCCGGCTGAGCCACAGGGGAGGGAACAAAGCCAGACCCCCCAGCGATCTGCTACAGCTCACAGGATTCGCAATCTCCAAAAGAAAAAAAAATTATAAAAAGTAGCATTGGGCAAGCTCCGTTACTGGCACGGCAAGGAATGAATCCTGCGGGAGCAGCAGCTGTCTCGGCACATGGAACGCGGGGTTTTGGGGAAAATCCACCTTCTCACATCCCAAATCCCGAGGCTGGGGGTTTCCAGCAGCCACCAGCAGCTGGATTTGTCATTTAGAGCAGCAGGGCAGGGGACACGAGGTGCTGCCGGCCCTCACCCGGCCCAACCCGGGAGCAGAGGAATATTCCCGTCCTGCTGCCTCCAGAACACATTTTAATCCCATTTTCCTGCACACACGCCCCATGTCAAATTCTTAATTAAAAATCATCTGCTTTTGGAATGGGGGAGGGATGGCCAGAGCAGGCTGCACACTGAGTTTTGGGTACTTTCCCTCTGTCAGGTCAGACATTCCCAAGTTCTCTCTGGAGGAAGCCTCAAGGGGCTGTTTATATAAAATGAATATTTTGTTTCACGTGCTGCCCACCCTCAGCTCGCACAACTCATCCGGGGAAACTTTTTCTTGCAGATCCTTTCCTGAACGCTCAGGCAAAAACCCTTCCAAATATCCTGCGTGCACAGCCAGAACTGAAATATGTAACACTTAAACACGCCGAAAAATAAACACAAACTTCCAGACAAAGGGCTAATCCCTGCCCTCGGAGGCTCCCGCAGCCAGAGGAGCTGGATCACCCCAAGGAGGGCTGGATTTGGCCCTTGGAGAAGCCACTGCAGTCCCTGCTGCAAGCCCGGGCTTGGGAACACGGCACAAAACCCGGCCAGAGCCGCGGGCAGGTACCGCAAGGGGCTGCGGATGCCTCCACCTGCCTCCAACAGCGGGAAAAACTCGGGCTTCCCGAAGGACAAACCTCCAGCTGGTCCCCGAATGCTACAGCCAAATAAAACCAAGCAGGAGAAGGGAAAAAAAAACCCCAACCCCAGCGCTTTGTGCAGGGATCCAGCCACCAGCAGGGACCTCGCTGCTGGAACGAGCCTTGGAATCTTATTTTATTTTATTTTATTTTAATGGGAGCGTTTCTCTCGGCGCTGTAGCATCAGGGAGCAGCCGCAGGCAGCGGGGAGGGAAGCGATGGAAGCGGCGCAGGCCCCAGGCTCCCGCTGCCGCCGGGGCCCCGGGAGGACGCGGCTGTCCCCGGAGCAACACGTCCCCGAGCCCGTGTCCCTCCGCACGCCCCTGGCCGGCTGGCACGTCCCTGTCACACCCCGCGATCGCCCTCCTCCACCTCCTCCTCCTCCTCCTCCTCCTCCCCGCACGGTGGGAGAAAATGAAGTTGCTGTCAAGCGACGATAAATTCATGCGACAGCCAGGGCTAATTAAGCGGCAAAGTAGCTGCGAGCGTGGCGGGGCCGCGGCTCCGGGCTGGGCTCGCTGACAGCGCCGGGCTCGGGGCGCTCGCCCGGCGCGGCCACCCCCGCTGGGGACACGGGGACACGGGGCTGGGGACGCCAGGCTGACACCTCCGGGGAGGAAAAATGGAATCTGGCCGGCCGGCTGGGCACCCGCAGCGAGCCAGGGAGGGAGGGAGGGAAGGAAGGAAGGGCGAGAAAAAAATCCCAAAGATCCACGCAGAGAACAACAGCAAAAAATAGCGACAAAAGCCCCCGTGCCTACCTTTGCCGGGGGCCAGCGGGCAGATCCCGGAGCGCTTGGGGTCGGTGGCTGTTCCCTTCTTTATGAAATGTTCGGCTCAGCCGGTGCTATTTGCATTCTTTCATTAGCACCTGTTTCAAGTAAGGAAGGAGAAAGCTCATTGCGAGATCAGCTTCCTCTCGGAATAAATTATTTAAAAATTAAAAGAAAAAAAAAATAGAGATAGATGCACGCTGCCAAATAATAATAACGCTAATAAAAATCAAAAAAATACCACATGGATATTAAAGCCCAAAGTAGGCAGTTTAATAATGGGAGGTCTTGCAGGTTGTGAGCATGCTCCAGCCGGAACAAATCCTTCCTCTGTTATTCCTCTGAATAAAAATAAACCACGATCAAGAAACCCAAACGGAAGCTTCCTCCTAGAATCCCTGCTGCTGAAAAATATGTAATAAATTCAGCCCGAAGACGCAGACTCTAATCAGCAGCTGTTTTCTGGATCCAAAGCCAGCCAAAGCCTCTCTTGTCTTTTCCCACTATGAGTCGAGGCCTTTTTGAAAAGGGTTTTAACCTTTTAAAGACACAGCGCACCAATTATCACTTCTGGAGGACTGTCACTCACGGCGCAGGGAAATTAATAAAGCGGCAGCGGTGGCACAGCCGGAGCACGGGGAGGTGTGGTTTGCCCTCCCAGGGTTGCCTCGGGAATATTATTGTATGATTATTATTTTTAATCGGACCCCCTCCCCTTCGGGGAAATAATAATAATAATAAAGTGCGAACTCGCCAGCCGGCTCTGGGTAAATGCAAAGTCATTATAAAAAGGAGCAGCTGCTGGATGCCATTCCCGGAGTTCTGCCGTGGCTCCTTAGCGGGGTTAAATTTGTTGCGAGTGAATTTTTCGGGATTAACAGTTTCCAGCCCGGCCGGAGCTGGGAGAGGGTTAACGCCAGGCACAGAGCAGCTCTGTCAAGTGCTTCCCATCAAACTGAGGACCAGGCTGCGAAGTTTGAACCGAGCAGCTCTGGCACAGCAACACCGCGTCCTTCCAGGGCTGGCATTCCGGGTTTTTACCAAAGCCGACCGAAACCCCCCCAAAAGAGCTCTGCCCTGCGCTAGGCAGCGCCGGTGGCCCCGTGTGTGCCACAGCTCGCCGGGGACAGCGCCGAGCCCTCAGGTCTGGGGAGGGACAGGACGGATCCCCCCAAAGCTGCGCGTCCCCGGGCCCCAGGACAGCGTCCCCCGGCCGTGGTGCCACCGTGCCCGGCCCACCTGGGTGGCGGTGCCATCCTCCTGCTCAGCGCTCGGGGCCATCCCCGGGGTGCTGCGGCTCCTCCGGCCGCGCTCGCCTCCGGCCAGGCTGTGCGCAGCCCCCGGCATGCGAGCCGGCGGCTCTCCCGCCCTCTCCCCCTCCTCCTCCTCCTCCTCCTCCTCCTCCTGCTGCTGCTGAAAATCATCATATTTCATGTGTGGCTGCTCCAGCCCCGCCAATTGGCTGGGCACTCGCTGGCGGAAATGTCAGCGGCGGCGCAGCATCGCTGCCCGCCCGCGGCCGCCCCGTTCCCCCCGGGACCCCCGGCTCTCCCCGGCTGCCGGCACCCCCGGGCACATCCCGGAGAAGGGATTTGGGTGCTCGCTGAGGGTTCTCTGCCCCTCCGGCTCGGCTCCGGAGGGATGGAGCTGCCAGCAGCTTGACCTTGAGCGGCGCTGCCGGCGAGGAGCGCTTTTCCCGGCCGGGGGGATCCGGCGGATCCGCTCCGCTCCCGGAGCCGCCTGCCCGGGCACAGCGACCGGGGCCGCTCGGAGGGATGAGCCCTGAGAAATGGAGCATTCCTGAACTTTCCACACATTTTCAAGGCATTTGTTCGCAGCTTGCTCCTCACTTCCAGACCTTTGTAACAAGATTTTCTTTCTCTTTTTAATAGCTGGGATTTGGAAATAGGAGCTTGCCCTGGAAGTGTCCAAGGCCAGGTTGGATGGGGCTTGGAGTAACCTGGGACAGTGGAAGGTGTCCCTGCCCAAGGGATGGAGCAGGATGGGGCTTTGAAGTGCCTCCCAAACCAGACTGGGGTTCTGTGATCCCATCCCCACCTCAAGCGGGAAGACAGCCCAAGACTTCTCCTCATCTGATCATTTTCCTTCTCCAAGCAGGTGAGGAAAAAAAATAAAAATAAAAAACAACCAAAAATCTGAAGCAATGGAATGTCAGAATGGAATAATCCTGAGGAAAACCGGCATCTACCTCCCCTGCAAACACCTGCAGATGGAGGGTGGACACATCCAGGGACAATGGAAAATGTTCTCCTAAGGAACAATGGAGCCACCTCTGCCTGCTGGGCTCTCCAGGAGCCGAGGGGGGAACACGGGAAGCACGACAGCCAAAAGCCAACTTTTATTTCCTGGCTGCTTACACAAGGATAAAAAAAAATTGCATTGTCACAGAAACTAAAGAGGATTTGAGTGCGGCATTTGTGGCACAAATCAGCTTAGGGAACCTGCAGTTCCCTGCTGATTGGCAGAAAACTCCGTGGGAAATGGGCAACAGATTGGATGGGAGAGTGAAAGCTCCAAAGCTTCCTCATCTGGCCATGTGAGGAGCAGCCTGCAGCCCAAACCTCATCAGCAGGTGGATCCTCCTGCGAGGGGAGCCCGGTGGTCACCACTGCCACCATCTCCAGTGTCCCCCAGGTCCAGGCAGTGCTGTGGCACAGCAGAGCCCATCACCACTGTGTGTCACTGTAGGCATTGAAACCAGAGAGGAGAGATGAGAGAATCGGGCTGCTGAGCAAAAACAACCCCACTGAGCAAAAACAACCCCACTGAGCAAAAACAACCCTACTGAGCAAAAGAAAACCCCACTGAGCTAAAGAAAACCCCACTGAGCAAAAGAAAACCCTACTGAGCTAAAGGAAACCCCACCGAGCAAAAGAAACCCCACTGAGCAAAAGAAAACCCCACTGAGCAAAAACAACCCCACTGAGCTAAAGGAAACCCCACTGAGCCAAAGAAAACCCCACTGAGCTGTTCACGCTGCTCCTCCTCTCCCAAACTCCGAGAGGAATTCCAAAACCAGACATTCCATCATCTACCCCAGCCTGGGCTCCACTGATGATCCGGGGTGTGCAAGGTGCCAGGCACCATCCGGGAGAACCTGGGGGAGCTGGTGGAGATGTTGGGGTCCCACCAATGTCACCCATGGCAGCCTGGATCCCCAGGTGCCACCAGCCCGTGCCACCCAGGCCTTGGTGGCCTTCATGGGCCTCAGTTCCCACAGCCACGAGTGACAAAAAGAGCTGTGGAAGTGTCACAAGGTGGCATTGAAACCCCTAAATGGCTACTGGGAAAAA
>NC_031791.1:5563217-5565286 GCF_001522545.3 Parus major
CAGAGTGACCATCACCCAAACTGGGAGATCAGAGTGACCATCACCCAAACTGGGAGGTCAGAGTGACCATCACCCATAACTGGGAGATCAGAGTGACCATCACCCAAACTGGGAAAACAGAGATCCATTGAATCCCAAGTTAAGTTATTTCTTCTCTAGCTGTAACATTAATATGCATCTTTAAGCTCATGCTGAATATAGCTATGAGTAATTTCTCTTTTTATCTTTATTCCTGTGCAATATTAGTTTGTTTTGCCTTATGTCTGTTCTTTTTGTGCCTATTAAATAAATAATTCATTCTGTACTAGAATAATCAGCCGTTATTAAAGAACTCGTGAACCTGAGGGGGTTTTGGGGTGCTGGGTGCCTCAGTGAAGCTGCTGCAAGCAGCTGCAAGCTTCCCAAGCCAGAGGTCTGGGGAAAAGGTGAGAACTTCCCTAAACCCCACATCCATGTGTGACACACTGTCGCTCTATTAGGACCGGCTGGGAAGAACGACACAGACTCTCATGGAGTCAGAACAGGAGAATTCCTTTAGTTTATTACTTTAGACTTGTTTTATAGACTGGTTCGTGGAAAGTACAGAAAGGAAACTCTTAGTGGTTAGTAAACTGCTACATCACCATCATTGGTCAGTGGTGTACAACACCTCTTGACTTTGTCCTGCAAAGACAAACAGCACCTGCAAGGGCTGTTTTCTGTCTTGGAGGATTGTTTTTAAGTCCTCCCATGAATTTCTCAGGCCAGCTCTCAGGCAGGACTGAGAGAGCTATGCAGCCTGCAATAACCACAGGTTTAGCATCCATAGCACACAGCCCACAAAGCCCGAGCTGGGGGATGATTTCTCAAGGTCTGACACCGATATTTGAAGTTTGGCGGATCCCAGCACGATTCTACTCCAATCCCAGCCCCAGGATGGGCCTCGCTCATGGCTTGGTTTCCCCTCCCTCTACCCAAAGCCTTGTCCCCAGCCAGGGGCCGCTCTCTGGGCCCTGCGTTTTCCCCCCGCAGCATCCCCATTAAAACAACCGCAAACGACAACCTCAAACCTTTCCGAGCAGGAAGCGCCGTAATCTGCCGTGCATTAAAGGTCTAAAAAAACCCTGCCTAATGTTCCAGGAGTCTCAAGCTGTTAAGCCACTGCTTAACTCCGGTAATTCACCAGGAAGCCTCTCCCGTGGCACAGCCACCGAGTTGTTTTCATTTTCTAATAACAAGCACGTGACCCAGGCATTTAATGAGTTCCCGAAATAACCCGACCAAAAGGCAAAATCTGAGAGGTTTGGCTGCCCAGGGAGGAGGGAAAAAAATCATAATTAAAATAGTGAATGGGCAGGAGGATGAAATAAAGGCTGGGGGTGAGTATAAAATCATTTTGGTGTAGTAGGGAGGGAGTTGCTCTCCTTTCTCCAGGGGGGTTAATGGTGACAGGAGCCACAAGCCTTGCAGGAGGAACCTGGGGCTCTCCAGCCCTCTTCCCACTTCAGGAATTCATCAGGAATTCTGATCCCTCCTCTTGGATTCAACCCAGGGATGATTTAAAAGGAGGACCAGGAAAATCCCTGGCTTTGGAACCACTTTCTCCTCTGTGAACATCAAAGCACATCCCAGATGTTACTGGTGCCTCGTTATTCCAGAATTGTTCAGAAAGTCCAGGTGGGGGAATGGAGGGCGTGAGTGGTGTGTGGAGAGAGGGAAAAGAGTCTGCAGTCCTGTGAGCTCCCTGCTGCAGGGAAGATGGAAAACCCATGGCCCCATATCCCAGCTGGCTCTGGAATTACCACTGATCCCAAAGAACCATCACCAAGGCGGATCCAGTTTAAAAATTCTGGAAAAGCCTGAGCTTTAAATAGTTTGGGGGCTCATTTTAAATCCAAGCAGGGGTTTGAGTTTATCTTCTGTCCATCCTCCTCCTGCTTCAGCCTCCCATGTCCCACCACAGGGAAAGCAGCAAAACCCGGGACAGAAACTTCCTCTGGAGCAAGAGAGACCCCGGCAGTGCCAGAACTGCTCTGGGGGTGTGGATGGGAATTCCAGCTGCAGAGCTGGACACGTTCCTGACACGGCAG
>NC_031791.1:5565386-5568451 GCF_001522545.3 Parus major
TCTTTGGGATCCCCCATTGGGTTTGGGTTCCTTTTTGGGATCCCCCATTGGATTTGGGTTCCTTTTTGGGATCCCCCTTTGGCTTTGGGTTCCCTCTTTGGGATCCCCTCTTGGCTTTGGGTTCCTTCTTTGGGATCTCACCTTGGGTTTGGTCTCTTTCTTCCTCTAAGGAAAAGCTGAGCTTAAACCAGGGCTGGAATCTTAAAAAAGGGAATAACAACTCTCCCCAGCCCGCAGGAATGATGAATTCCTGATGTTTTTAAGGAACTTTGAGGGAAATTTCCCCCAGGAACCCCCACTCTGAGGTCCAGCACCATCAACCCTGGGCTGACAAAGCCACTGCAGATGTGGTTCCTCAGGGTTTTTCAGAGTCTCCATCAGTCATTACCTCATGAAAATCCTGTATATTTTAACCTCCACTGTGTCCAATTTCCCAAAATTCCAGCAGTTTTTGGGCAGAAAAACCAGGATCAGCTGCTCGGGACATTTTCCCTGCCCTCTTTTTGAACACAAACCTGGGGGTTCTTTTTTCCATGGAGAAGCCTCCAGGTCGGAGAGTGACCTTGGGACACAAAATCTGACGGTACCTCAGGGAGACCTGAACATCAGCAAAGATCCTGTTCCAAACTCTCCATCCTGGCAGGACAACCAGGACATTCGGGACATCAGCTGGACTTTTTTGGGCATTTGGAAGACGCTCAGCTGGGAGAACCTGACACAGCAGGATGGAGGCAACAGCCAAACATCAATCCTGGGATTAATAGAAATAACAGAATTAAAAATGAATAGAATTTTTAAATTCCTTAATTCCTGTTAAAACACATGTGGAAACTGTTGGGTTTTATGTGGTTTGTCAGTGTGTGAGGACAAATTGAGGTTTCCCAGCTGTTGCTGAGGCGAGCAATGAGGCCACAGGCGTGGTTGGAGCATTATTCCCCAAATCCCACACCAGGATCTCCCAGGACAAGCCAGCCCCAAGCCGGGGAGGTGAAGATCAGGCTCTACCTTGCACTCCTCAAGAAAACCCAGAAGTTCCCCATTTAGGAGAGAAATTTAATTAAACTGCTCCGTTTTTTAATCTCGCTGTTTAAATACAGGAGTGAGAGGCTCGGTTTTTATGGATGTCAGGAGGAACATCAGCTCCAGGTTCCGTGCAAACCACAGAGGAAGTGTTTTCATTTCCAACCTGCAGCGTTTCTCCTCAGCTGAAATAACCATTTTTTAGCCTCTCTCTGCTCCCAAAAGCCCAGAAATCTGCAGCGCTCCCAAATTTTAATTTAATAGGAAGTGTGAGAGAAAAACCACAGAATTCCCTCTTTTCCTGCTGCATCCCTGAAAGTGGGAGCACCTCCTCCAGGAATGGGGCCTTAATGATCCATCCCTTTTTTATTCATGAATTTTAGGGATGTTTCTTTATGCTGGATTTAATTGATTGTGTTTTTTAATCGGATTATTGAGCAATGTCAAGCACCAAAGTCTGGGTGGTGGGAGATTCTCCATCAATTCCTCCAATTAATTGGGATAGTGGGAGGTGTCCTTGCCCATGGAAGGGGTGGAATGGGATGGGATTGAAGGTCTCTCCCAGCACAAACCGGTGTGGAGCTCTGGGAAATCTTCGCTCATCCTTGTTCAGCTGTTGGAAACGCTTTATCCCGTCATCAATTTAAGGTATTTTTGGGGAAAAAAAATAAAAATAAAAATAGATGGAATAATTACCGGATCTTGATTTGGTCAGCAGGGTTTGGAGACCTTCAACATCGCCCTCCCAGGAGCCAGGATTGATCTGGAATCAACCCAAAATCCCATTTTCACTGGGAAAATAAATGTCCCGGTGCCGTGAAGGATTTTAGGGACACCGCTTATCTCTTCCCCCAGCCTTATCTCCCTTGCAGCCCCGAGATAAGGCCCAGGAGCAGGGAGCACATCCAGGCGTTATCCACTACCATTCCCAGCACTTCCAATACCGAATTCCAGGTGTTCACAGCTGTCCCAGCTCCTCCTGTGTTATTTTTCCCCTCCCTTCACCCCAGCCGTTATTCAAACCTTTATTATACCCAGCAGCAACAGAGCAGCAAAAATCCCAGAAACCTGGCTTTCCCTATAAAAATGGGAATATGGAGTGTCCTGTCCTGCCTTGGGATGACTCCAGGCCGGAGAAGGGGTGGGAAAGGAGAGAAAGAGAGCTTCAAAGTCACTGCTGCCCTTCCACCCGGGGAAATCTCAGTTCCATCTCCACTCCCAGCCCAGCCAGGATGGAGCTGAGCTTCTTTCCAGTCCTTTTTGGAATATTTCCCCCCTCACCTCCTCCCTGGCCGGGAATACAACGGGAATGCTCAGGAATGCGGGATGGAAGGTGGGGATGCTGCAGCAGCTGCGGGAGCCGGGGGTTATGAGGTGTGGCAGAACCAGCCCAGGGCTGGCCAAGGGCTCCTGGCAGCTGGATTTGCTTTAATGGGAACAGCTTCCCTGCCCTGTGTCCAGGTTTTCCCAGAAAACAGGATCCCGGCGTGCCCAGGAGTTGGTTTTCAAAGGGGTGCAGCGAGGAAATGCGGTTTTCCCTCCTCTGCTGTGCAAGACACAGGAAAAGGGCTAAGCCTGGTTTTAATTTAACCCCTTCCCATAAAAACCGGGCCGCATCTTCGGGAAATCGGGAAGATTCCACAGGAGAGGGAGGAACCAGCGGCAGAAGGTTTTCCTGGGAAAGGGGGAGGCAGAGGAAAGCCCTGCTCCCATCTGGGGCTGGCTGGGATGGAGCCGAGCTGGGCTCCCGGGGGATGGAGGGGCTGGAGGAACATTCCCGACAAAACCGGGAATTTCCTGCCTGTGGCATCCCAGAACTTCCCAGTGAAATCTCCAAGCGCCCACTGGATCAGGATGGGGAGAAGTGGGGCTGGAAAGAAATGCTGGGAGCACCCACTCTGATTCCAGGAATTCCAGGAGCATTTCCCACCATTCCTGCGTTTTCTGGGCGGAAAATTCCTGCTCCTCCCAGGAATTCCAGGAGCATCTCCCACCATTCCTGCGTTTTCTGGGTGGAAAATTCCTGCTCCTCCCAGGAATTCCAG
>NC_031791.1:5568631-5573680 GCF_001522545.3 Parus major
CCAGGAATTCCAGGAGCATTTCCCACCCCGCTGGCTCCCGCTGCTGCCTGGAAAATTCAGGACTTTTTTTCCATGAGGTTTTCCATATCTCCCCTGCGGATCCCACCTTCCCCACACCAGGATAACCCAAATTTCACCGAGGGGTTGGAACCAAGGTGGAGGAGGAGCTTTGTATCCCCCAGGACTCATCCCCAAAAATTCAGGGAAGAGGGAGAGAGAGCCAGGGCTGAACCTCAGGAATCCGACCCTGAGGTCATTTCCTGATGAAATTCCATGAAGGATTTAATAAAATTCCAGCTTTAAATTGCTCCTGGATTATCACTGATATCCCTCCATGACAGATCCAGGCAGCCTTCCATTATTTTACCAAAACCTTGGGCTTTTTCCAAATTATTTGAGCAAAGTTTGGGTTTCTACCACATCACTCAGACACGGGAACCTCACCTGAAATATGGGAAAAGCGGGAATGAAACCTCAGTTTTGGATGGCAAAGGATTTCCAGCTTGGATCTCTCCCTTGATTCCGAATCCTTGGAATTCATTTCCTGCATGATCAGCCCTAAATTGTCCTTTTTTTTTAATTTTTCCTTCATTTTTTGGGGGTTGTTGTGGTTTTTTAGCTCAACCCCAGGGTTTTGTCCCCCCCAGAACTGAAAACTGGGCAGGAATTCCCTTCCCTGCCCTTTAATTTATCCCAAATTCAGAGCAGGAACTTAATTAACACCACGGTTCTGAGCAGAACAAAAAACCACAAGAAACTTTCATTACAAAAAATTGATTTTTATCTCCTTCCTGATGCTTCTTAACTGCTGGGGAGCTGAGTATGAATTAATTTACGCTAAATTTGGGAGTTTCTGCTGCCTAGAGAACACAAAATAATCTCAAAGTGTTGTCAGCGGTTATAACCAGATTCTCTGAGCCAGAAGTTCTATTTGAAGCCCCAATTTATTTCTTTTTCCTCTTCTATTATTCTAAAAAACACAGAACTAGCTTCCATTCACTATTTAATAATGTCTTCAAGCCGAAATTGGGATTGGGTTGGATTTATATTAAATAAAAAAATAAAAAATAAAATAAAAAATAAAAAATAAAAAAATAAAAAATAAAAAAATAAAAAATAAAAATAAAAAATAAAAAAATAAAAAATAAAAAATAAAAATAAAAAATAAAAAATAAAAAATAAAAAATAAAAAAAATAAAAAAATAAAAAAAAATAAAAAAATAAAAAATAAAAAAATAAAAAAAAATATAATTAATTGCTTTTCAATTTAACTAAAAAAACTCAAATGTGCTGGAAAGACACAAAGAGTGAAATATCAAAGCGTATTTTGTGTATAAAAGTGAGCACTTCCACCACGAGGTGCAGTAAATGGAGTTTGTAAGCTGAAACTTCCAGCCCAACATCTGATTTTTCGATACATTTATGTGCCTCGAGATGCCCGTAAAGCTCCTCACAGGAGTTTTAAAAATACCTCAGAAATTCAGATATCAAAGCAGTGTGGAAATGAGGAGTTAAGGTCCCGATTCCACAGGAATTTTCAAAGATTTTTAGGTGAAAAAATGGCTTTGAAGGTTTAAATCTGGGGCAGAGTCCGTTCCCTCCCTGTGTGTTTTCAATTCTGGCTGGAACAAACTCTCCTGGATTTGGAATTCCTCTCCCTGTGCTCAGTTTTTGTGTGGAGAAATCCAAATCAAGCAAACAAATAAAAACCCTCCCCAAATATTCGATTGAAAACAAGAGTGAGGAAAGGTTTGGAGCACAGACTTTGGGAGAAAAAAAAAAATTGGGAATAAAATCAGAGTTTTCCTCATTTACCAGGACAAAGATTTAATCAGAGCTATCCAAATATCAGGGAATCATGGAATGGTTTGGGTTGGGAGGGATCTGAAATGCCATTTATTCCACCCCAGGGACACCTTCCACCATCCCAGAACGTTCCAGCCCAGCCTTGGGCACTGCCAGGGATCCAGGGACAGCCACAGCTGCTCTGGGAATTCCATCCCAGCCCCTCCCCACCCTGCCAGGGAACAATTCCTGCCCAAAATCCCACCTGCTCTCTCCTGGTTTAAATTCAATGTATTCCACCTCTGCCAGGGCTGCAGAGAGCTCTCATGGCTTAAAGAAAATCCCTTTTCAATCCTTCAGCCTCAAACAGGTCCCATCCTCAGAGCCTCCCACAGCCCCTCTTTAACAAAAATAAAAATGGTTCATACCTCGACTTGAAAGAGAATTCCAGAATTTCCAGTTAAACAGGCCCAGCAGCAATCTTTGAGTTGAATTATTTATATTTTGGTATTTTTAAGTCTCGCTGAAAGCCCCAAATGTTTATGGGAAGGGTTTTTTCACGAGTGAAGCAGCTGAGGGGATTCCAGCTTCACACACCATCCGTGGGCATTTCTTGGGTGTTCTCATTCCCAATGGATCCCACAAGGATGGGAGATGGGAAAAGCCACTCAGGGAATGGCCAGGAATAATTTGGGCAGGGTGGGGCTGGGAGAGGCAGCTCCGCTTTTCCAGCCCCGCGGTAATTCCAGCCGGGAAGAGAATCCAGGACATCCCAAGGGGCAGAGCCAGGAGGAACCTTCCAGAGGGGAAATGTGGGATGAGGGAATCATCCCGAGCTTGGGATTCACCTCCAATCTGGGAAGAGAATCCAGGACATCCCAAGGGGCAGAGCCAGGAGGAACCTTCCCAAGGGAAATGTGGGATGAGGGAATCATCCTGAGCCTGGGATTCACCTCCCAGCCGGGAAGAGAATCCAGGACATCCCAAAAGGCAGAGCCAGGAAAAGCCTTCCCAAGGGAAATGTGGGATGAGGGAATCATCCTGAGCCTGGGATTCACCTCCCAGCCGGGAAGAGAATCCAGGACATCCCAAGGGGCAGAGCCAGGAGAA
Source organism: Parus major (assembly GCF_001522545.3). Taxonomy (NCBI): domain Eukaryota; kingdom Metazoa; phylum Chordata; class Aves; order Passeriformes; family Paridae; genus Parus; species Parus major. The sequence goes on from NC_031791.1 coordinate 5,571,527, forward strand.
ACCTTCCACAGGGAATGTGGGATGAGGGAATCATCCCAAGCTTGGGATTCACCTCCCAGCCAGGAAGAGAATCCAGGACATCCCAAGGGGCAGAGCCAGGAGGAACCTTCCAGAGGGGAAATGCGGGAATCAGGAATCATCCCCTGGCCTGGGCTTTCACCTCCCAGCCCGGGGATTTCTTGGCTCTTCCCCATGGATGTCACAAGGATGGGAGACAGGAAAAGTTCCCACGGGGGATGTTCGGGAATGATTCGGCCAGGGTGGGGCTGGGAGAGGCAATTCCAGCTGGGAAGAGGATCCTGGACATCCCGGGAAGCAGAGCCAAGAGGAACCTTCCAGAGGGGGAATTTGGGATGAGGGAATGATGCGGAGCCTGGGGTTTCACCTCCCAGCCCGGAGCCCTAAATCAACAACTGCCCCCAGCCCCGCATCCATCGGAGCCTCCTCCCAGCAAACGGAGCGGGAATGGAGGGAAGGAGCCTTGAGCTCTGGCTCGCAGCCAGACTTGCCACTTTTCCCCTAACGAGACAGGCAGTTGACTCGAAATTGGCATAAAAACACCCAGATTTGCATAAATCCCGGGGCAGGCCACGCTGGGCTCATTCCTTCCCTTCGGAAACCTCTTCCTCCTCCTGCGCAGGGCTGGGAATAAATCCCAGATAACCCCTGACATTCCAACGGGAGCCTCGACTTTCCACGAGGAGAACAAAGAGGGAGGAAGGAGGAGGCCCCCGAGCGCTATTTTTGGCCATTATTAACCAAGATCAAAAGGAGCAGCAGAAAATCTGAGCCCAAATCGGTGCTGGGAGCTCGGATGGGGCTGCTGGGATGAGGTCACGCTCCTGGATTCCCAGTTTTTCTTCTGGGAATGCTCTGCGGGCTCCAGGACTTGGTGCAACAGCCTGGAAATTCGGTAAAACAAGAAATTCGGTAGGGACAAAACAGGAACAGATGTCTAAGGAGAGGGAAGGGGAGGGGGAGGGATCTGTTCGGACTTGTGAGAGCAAAAAAAGCGAAGTTATGCAAATCACTGCTCCATTCCAGACAAAAACTCCTCTCCCGAGGTTTGGGCCGAGGGATGGAGGGAAACAAAGAGTTCCTTTGGATTTGTGGATCAGCCTGGAGGGGAGGCCAGCAGGAGCTCTGGTTCGGTCACACGGAGCACACCGCGCTCCTCTCACCCCAGCCAGGGTTTCCTCGGGATTTGGGATTGTCCTGGACAATCCAGGACATCCAGAGGCTGATCCAAGCATGGGGCAAGGAAGAAAATTTCAGCTTTTGGCTAAAATGTCAGGGTGGTTGCTCCATGAACACAGCAAAGGGTTTTCCACAGCAAGGAAACTCAACATCCAGGAAAACCCAACATCCAGGAAAACCTAAAATCCAGGAAAACCCAACATCCAGGAAAACCCAAAACCCAGGGAAACCAAACACCCAGGAAAACCCAACACCCAGGAAAACCCAACACCCAGGAAAACCCAATACTCAGGAGAACCAAACACCCAGAAAAACCTAAAATCCAGGAAAACCCGACATCCAGGAAAACCTAAAATCCAGGAAAACCCAACACCCAGGAGAACCCAAAACCCAGGAAAATCCAAAGTCCAGGAAAACCCAAAATCCAGGAAAACCCAAACATCCAGGAAAACCCAGCACTGAGGAAAATCCAATGTCCACGAAAACCCAACACCCACGAAAATCTAAAATCTGGGAAAACTCAATGCCCAGGAAAACCCAACACCCAGGAAAACCCAATACTCAGGAAAACCCAAAGTCCAGGAAAACCAAAAATCCAGGAAAACCCAAAATCCAGAAAAACCCAGCACTCAGGAGATCCCAGCACCCAGCGGGCTCAGCCCAGATCCCTTCATGGCATTCCCAGAAATGTTTCCTTTCGGGTGATCCAGGAATGCCAGGGATGTGCCAAAGGCTGAGCCCTGCCCTGTGGAAGGGACAGAGGAATTCCCATGGGAATTCCAGCAGGATTGTGAACAAAGCAAACTCCTGAAGGGAATTAACTGGAATATCCAGAGGTTCATTTTCCTAGTCAGGAAAATCCTGAATTCAGCAGCGAAGCAGCAATTTCCATCCTGCTGTCACCACAGCACGAGATTTAAATTCTGTCCCATCCCTAGAGGTGCACAAAGACAATTA
>NC_031791.1:5574343-5574671 GCF_001522545.3 Parus major
GTAAAAATGTTTAGACATCCACAATGACATTTTAAAGATATTTAATGCTGGAATGAATATGAAAATCATCAAAAATATAAAAACAGAATTAAAGAATTAATACAAAACCAGAAGCCGCTCCCCACACGCTTTGGATGGGGAAGAGCCGCGGGAATTGCGGCGCTGCTTCCCGGTGTCATCCCAGGACACGCAGGGATGCTCTGCGGAGCCGAAGGGGTTAAAGGAACTCTCCCTTCCCACCGCCATCTGATGTGTGCACATTCCAAGTGCTAATTATTCCTCACAAAGGCGCAGCACAAAGCCCTGCATGATACCGAGGACTTCAGAG
>NC_031791.1:5577092-5577603 GCF_001522545.3 Parus major
TTTAACATTTCTTTATTCATATATCAGATATTTTATCTTTTAATATTTCTATTTCTATATTTCTATATTTCTGTATTTATATATTTATATATATTTATATATTTATATATTTATACATATTTATACATATTTATACATATTTATATATTTATATATTTATATATTTATATATTTATATATTTACATATAAATATACTTATATACTTCTATATTTAAATAGTTATATAGTTATATAGTTATATAGTTATATATTTATATAGTTATATAGCTATATATTTATATACTTCTATATTTAAATATTTATATAGTTATATAGTTATATATTTATAAAATTATATATTTATATAAATATGTATTTATATACTTATATATTTATATACTTACATATTTACATACACATTTCTATTTATATATATATAGATAGATATTTTATATCTATTTCTCAAGTTTACGTATATTTCTCTATTGTATATATATTTCTATAATTTATATATTTCTATATTTTATATAT
>NC_031791.1:5578052-5579007 GCF_001522545.3 Parus major
TTTTATATATATTTCTATATTTTATATATATTTCTATATATTTTTTATATCCAGCCCTGATCTGCTGTCAGGTCCTGGGGGATGGGGACAGCAGAACCCTCTCCTTGTCCAGGTCCCTGGACACAAATTTTGTGTAGAAAATCTGATTTTTTCACTTTTTTTTAATATTATCAATGAGGTTTTAGAATGATCCTCGCACAGGAGCAGGGAAAGGGAAGAAATTTGAGTTGTGGCAGCAAAATCCCAGAACTCAGCCCAGGAAAATTCCCCTCAAATCATAAAAAAATCCCTTAAATTGAGGCTTTATTGGCAGTTTTGTGGAGAAGTGAAAAGCTTGAGCAGAACCTGGTGATTTATTCCTCCTTGCACCATTTCCTTGCTTGTTTGAATCAAAGAACAATTTCCCTGCTGCCCCATTAATAAATAACCGGGGGAGAAGTGAAGTGGCTGAATTATCAAGGAAAAAGGTCCTGATTAGAATATCCATGAGCAGAAATTGGGTTTTCACGGCGCTAAATCTTTAATCCTTCCACCCTAAATTGAGTTACCTGGAGCATCTGTTGAGTAAACGGTGAAACCTGGGGGGTTTGGCAATTATTGGTATTTATTTGGGGTGTTTTAAGTGGGATTTGAAGCAAATCCAGCAATTGGATGGTGGGAAAATTGCATTTTTAACTCCAATTCCTCCCCGCTCCCTTTCGGTGCCAGATTTGTGAGTTTTGTGTTGATCCGAGTGATGGGAGATTTAAAAAGTTGGGAATAAATGATATTTCCATGATTTTCCTGATGGGATGGATGCTGCCAGCTCGGCTGCCAGGGGTGAGTTAATTCCTCCTCACCCACACAAAACCCAGGAGAAAACCTCTCCAAAAGCATTCCCAACTCCTGGGAAAATGGGGATTTGATCCTGGGGCTGCTGGAGGGGTGAAATCCCTCTGGAATTCATCTGGAATTC
>NC_031791.1:5581102-5581665 GCF_001522545.3 Parus major
AAATATATCAATATATATAAAAGATATCAATATAAAATATATCAATATCTAGAAAATATATTAATATAAAATATATCAATATATATATAAAATATGCCAATATAAAATATATCAATATATATAAAAGCTATCAATATAAAATATATCAATATATAAAATATGTCAAATAAAATATATCAATATATATAAAAGAAATCAATATTAAATATATCAATATCTAGAAAATATATCAATATAAAATATATCAATATATATAAAATATGTCAATATAAAATATATCAATATATATAAAAGATATCAATATAAAATATATCAATGTCTAGAAAATATATCAATATAAAATATATCTATATATATTATAGATATATATATATAATATATCTATATATATAATTATATATATATATGTCAATATAAAATATATCAATACATATAAAATATATCAATATAAAATACATCAATATATATAAAATATGTCAATATATATTTTATATATAGTTATTAAAAGATTAGGGATTTAGAAAGGGTTAGGGCTGGAAAAGTCCCAAGGCAGCACCTCTGGG
>NC_031791.1:5582637-5587423 GCF_001522545.3 Parus major
TGGTCCTGAAATGATGACACAAAATCCAGATGAGCTCCCCAAAACCAGCCAGGACCAGCCCCAGCTGAAACCCGGCCTGGGGGCAGCAGCAGGCTGAGCCTTTCCCCTAATTAAGAGATTTTGCGTAATTAAATGTCCCTAAAACCCTGCCTGAAGTGGTGTGGGACAAGGGGAGCTCTGCACTGAGCCCTGGGCTGTTCCCTCCTGCTGCTTTTCCTCTGGAAAAGGCAAGTTTTTTTTAAAATTTATGTTTTTTCACTCTTCCAAAGCCCAGCCAAAAAGAAGGAAAAAATAATGAAAGCAAGAGAAAAGTGCTAAGAAGTTAAATAGGGACAGCAGCAGCCCACCAGTGGCTGCACTATTTCTTGCAACATGTTATTTTCTCGTCTGATTTGTCAGAGTTTCCTGTTCAAGGCAGAAAACATCAAATTGAAGTCTGGCTTCTGCCTCCCTTCGCAGGGAGAAGGGAGAGACGATGGGGAAATATCCAGCAGAGCCTCCAGCAGCTCTCAGAGCCATCACCCCGCTTCCCTCCACGGAAAAATTCCTTCAGCAGCAGGAAAAATCAACCCCATCCTTACAGAGATGGTGGGAATAAAATAAAAGATAAATAAAATTAAAATGTCCAGGTTTCCCCAAAGGTCGGCAAGAGCCAAGCAGGACTCAGGGATTCCCCCAACGCTGCACAATTGTCTCGTTCTCACTTGGAAAAGTTCAAAAGGACACGGAAAATGAAATTGTTTTTCTGTGTGTGCTGACAGGAAACCGCGGATGAGCCACACTGGGAAAGTTCATCCCAGGAAATCTCAGTTTTGAGCATCCAAACAACCACAGCCAATGTTTAAAGGGTTTCCTCGTGGAGTTTTCCTCTCGGAGCATCCCAGGAATCGGGGCCAGGGAAGGCTGGGATGGAGCAGGACAGCAACAATGCGTGAGGAGGAAGATTTTAAAATGCCAAATCCTTTGGGACGGGGATTATCCAGGAAAAACGCACACAGAGGAGTTTGCAAACAGATTGCAGCGGCGTGGTGCCGCTCCCATTGCCACCACACGCTCAGAGCCCCATTCTGCCCGAGGTCCAAGCGAGATTTTTCTCTAATTTTCCTATAAATATGCATTTTTCCCACTCAAACACCGCCCTCTGCCGCAAGCCGGGCTCGATGCTCAGCAACAGAATCCCCAGCGTTGCCCGTGGCAACGCAGTTGTTGAAGGCGATAAAAATTCTGATGTCTCGGTGCTTTGGAAAATGCCAGAGCATCAAAATGCAAATGATGCAGCCTCCTGCAAAGGGCATCTGAGGTAAGGGATATGTTTAGCTCCGGGAGGAGCAGGATGCTGAGAGCTGAGCCCGGCTCCCTGGGACACCTCGGGCATCTGCTGTGTTGTCACCTCCTGCCCACTCCCGCAACACTTTTTTCCTCCAGAAGCAGGGTGAAATCACCCCAAAGCGATATTTTTATCCCCTTTTCCCTGGAGCTGAGCGCTGCTCCCGTTGAGGGAAAGGCTGTTTTGGAGCAGAGCTGAGGCAGCTGCTGGGATTTGCCTTCGCCCCTCGCTGCTCTCTGCTCCGGCCCGGAGCTGCTCGGGCTTGGCCCAAGAATTTCACAACCGGCTGCAAAAAATCTTCCTCCTGCCCACAGCAAAAATCCTGATTTCACCCTGCCTGCCTGGGGCTCCCAGCGAGCTCTGCCCACGCTGGAGCCACAGGGAGGGATTTTTATTGGGAACAGCCATTCCCAAGCCCTGGGATCCCAAATCCTCGCAGGAGCAGCGAGAATTCCACTTGTAATTCCCTGGGCGGAGCTGGTGACCCTGGGGTGGCCACTCCAGCCCAGCACCAGGCCTTGAAAATCCATGGAATTGGTCCTTTTGAATTCCTTGAGGGAAACCATTGATTTCTGCTTGTCTGTGTTGCCTCAAAACGGATTTAGAGGGAAACAGCTGAGCTGGGCTGACATTAGGGATTGTGTTTTATTAGGGAGAAGGCCCTGGCATCTCCCAAAAATGAGCTCTGGAGCTGCTGCTGTGCTTTCCCTCAGGAATTCCAGGGGGTGCTGGATAAATCCAGATCCTTCTCTGGGATGGGGAATTTGGGGGGAACATCAGCAGCAGCGCCTTCCCTGCCGAGCTGTGGCTGCAGAAAGCGAGGCAGAGTCAATAAACACCCAGAAAATCCAAAATTCCCTCCTAGGAGAGGAGCTAAGGAACATTTCAGCTCCAGGGTATCCAGACACAACAGATCCAGAGATCAAAAGTCATCTCAGCAGGCAGGGGTTGAAATCTCACCAGAGAAAAGTGGTCAGGACAATATTCCACATTTTCTTTGCCGTTGTTGCCATTTCCTGGTGCTGCCCAGCCCCTGGGAATATTGGAAAATAAGGATATAGACATGGGATGAAACACAGGGAGTTCCCAGGATCCAGGGTTCAACAATTCCATGACAGCTCCATTTTCACAGCAGCTTTAACGAGCAGGAGGCAATAAATGCAATTAAAAAGTGTTAATGAATAATTAAAGTCACATCTTTGCACAGACATGAGTCAAAAAGGGTAAAAGTCCAAGGTTTGGTTAACTTTAAGTGTTTGATACACAAATAACTCCTCATTTTTTCTGGTGATGTTTACATTTGAGGGAGTATCCAGAGTTAATTACCTGGGCAGAGTTTTGTGAGATATCAACATTAAAAACTCAAATTAAAAGAGGACAATTAATAGATCAGGACAGATTATTAGGAGTATTTAACACTCCCTCAGCTGTCAAGGAGTCTTTAACACAGCAGGAAGCAGAATGCTTGGGACAGTGGGAGGTGGCCCTGGGTGATCTCCAGTGTCCCTTCCCACCCAAACCATTCCATAAAAACATTCCATGAAAACAGCCAGCGATGAAATGAGGTGAGGTTTGAGCTTTTCTGGGCCTGCCATGAATTCCTCTGGCAGATTTGGGCTCCAGCCACGTCTGGGTCAAGCTGCATCCCCCAGGTCAGGGTGTGCCCGTGGTGCTCCAGCCCCAGGTTTGAAATCCCCACCTGCCTCTCTCAGGAAGTTTGGGCACCTCAGGGTTTGTGTTCCAGGCCAGAGCTCATAAATGTCATGATTTTAAAGCATTAGCTCAAAAATCACTAGAAAACTTACTTATTTCTTGCTGTGAGATATGGATTAGACCAAGATAAAACAGGCTTAAAACTTAAAAGGAGCAAAGAAAGTTTATTAACAAAAACTACAAGGATAAGAAACAAGAATAAAACTTGCAGAAACCCCTTTTCTCCCCCACTACCCAACCATTCCCTTGTTCACATGACAACACAGAGACAGAAAAACTTGGTGGTTAAGACAGTCTCAATTCTTGCTATAGTATTTCCATCAGTCTTTGTAGAGAAAAAGAAGTTCTCCTCTGCTAATTTACAGAGTTTTTTCACAAAAAAAAACCATTTTTCTTCATGTTTTTCTATTTCTCTGGTGCCTGGAAATTCTGCCATCAGTTCTCCCATTTCACACCACTCTGAGGTGTATTATGAGGTCCTCTCAGGGAGTTTGGGCACCTCAGGGTTTGTGTTCCAGGCCAGAACTGTCGGGGTTTTGCTCCATCTGCCTCTTCCCACCTGGAGACGCTTCCTGCTGCAGGAACCGGAGCCCAGCCTGGGCTGCTTTCAAGGTTTCCAGATGCTTCTTTGCATTTCCATGGCAATAAAAGCCTTCTCTGTGCTCCTGAGCTCTGTCAGGTGCATCCTGTGTTGCTTCCAAAATCCTTGGAGTCGACCTCCAAGAGGAGCATCCTGGAGCCCAAAGGGTGGGAGCCTGGCAGAGCCCGGATGGAAAAGGGGCAGGAGGATACCTGGCAACATTCCTGTCCAATTAAAGTTAATTTATTGCCCATTTTTCTCCTCGTTGCTGCTCTGTTATTAATTGTTAATGTAGCGGTGCAGTGGCTGCTGTGTGAGGAAGGGCTGCTGGGAATGGCTGAGGGAAAGGAGATGGGAATGGGAAAGGAATGGGAAGAAGCTGGGTCTGGAAAAGTGGAATCTGCACAAAAGCAGGGAGTGCTCGTGGCTGGCTCGGCTCTGCAGGTGCTGGCAGGAAATCCCTGCTCTTGGAACAAGAGGGCAAAAGGATGGCAAAGAAAATGGGATGTGAGGGGTCACTGAGTTCCTGAATTACAGAGTTGTGTCCGTGGGAAATGCCGGCAGGGAAGGAGAAATCCCGGGAATGTGAATTTGCCAAACCCCGTTTAGGAGCCGTGCCCTGCCTTCCCTGTAAACAGAAACAATTCCCTGCTTCACACTGAAACCCAAAAATGCTTTTCCATCCTCAGTCTGGTCCTATCAACCCCCCGGGAAGGTTTTAATAAAACCCAGCACTGAGTACATGGAATTAGAGAGTTGGACCCATCAGATGGACAGAACTGAATGGAGATGAAGGGAAAATGAAAGATGGTGAATATTTGAACTGGAACTTTGAGATGCCTCTCCTCCAGTGGATCAGGCTCTGTTGCATGATTTCCAGAGGGATAAACTGTTAAAATCCCAGTGGATTGGGAAGGAGAGCCCAGGCTGTGCCAGCCCTGTGTGCTCACACAAGAGAGCTCCAGGCTGGGATTTCAGGGGAAATCTCTTCACCTCCTCTGCAGCTGAGCATTCCCACAGTTCCCAAAACCCTCCTGGGCCACAGAGCCCAGACCTTTGCAGGCTGGGGCTTGACTGGGGAGGAAATGCCAATATCCAGAGCTGAAGCCCGACTGCAATCCTGCGGTTTCGTAACTCTGGCTCAGCTTACGGAGCTCTCAGAGCTC
>NC_031791.1:5587541-5587836 GCF_001522545.3 Parus major
CTCAATCCTGCCCTGAGCTCAATCCTGCAGCCCCAGCTCCAGCAGGACTTCTGGAACCATCCCTGATCTCAATCCTGCTATCCCAGCTCCAGCAGGGCTTCTGGAACCATCTCTGATCTCAATCCTGCTATCCCAGGTCCATCAGGACTTCTAGAACCATCCCTGATCTCAATCCTGCAGCCCCAGCTCCCTTGAACTCCTGGAATCCCTGATCTCCATCCTGCAGCCCCAGCTCCAGCAGGACTTCTGGAACCATCCCTGATCTCCATCCTGCAGCCCCAGCTCCAGCAGGACT
>NC_031791.1:5588215-5589457 GCF_001522545.3 Parus major
CCCAGCTCCATCAGGACTTCTGGAACCATCCCTGAGCTCAATCCAGGACTCCTGGGACCATCCCTGATCTCCATCCTGCAGCCCCAGCTCCAGCAGGGCTCCCACTGCAGCTCCAGGCCGAGGGAAAAGCTCCTGGTGAAGAGGCTCCAAGCCCAACAGAGCTGAGCAAAGGCAGCCCTGGGGGGCCCATCACAAAACCTGGGGTTCCAAAGCCTCTCCTGAAATCCAAACTATTTTCTAATTCTAATTCAGAGCAGAGCCAGAGCTGCCCTGACAACATCTGGCCTCCTGCCACCGCCTCACAAAACCTCTGCTGAGGCTTGGGGAGGGGACTCTGGGTCCCTTTTTATTCAGGGGCTGCCCCGGGCCATGCTGCACATTAAAGTTCCATTTATAGACATTTTACAGAGTGTTAATAAATTTACAGAGTGTTAATAAGCAGGGGGGAATTGTTTGTTGGTGTTTCTGATGGAATCCAAGCGGGCCAAAGCTCCCCATAAAGGAGGTGAGCAAGGCTGTGCTCACCAAGCCTGACCAAAGCAGACACAGCTGTGAGGGGGGCAGGACATCTTTGAGCCATTTTCTCTTCACAACATTGAAAAAATGGGGTTTTAATATAAAATTTGTCTTCAATATCAGCAGCCTGGTGTGTGAAGATCGGGGTTCTCCCACCCAGCACAGCAAGAGGGGCTGCAGGAGGCTCTGGGGAGCACTGGGGTTTGGCTAGAAGGTGTCCAAGGAAGGGATTTGACTAAATAAACTCCAATAAATGACTTTATTTAGAGCATGGCCACACCCAGGGCTGGTTCCCGCTCCGTGTTGTCACCCCAAAGTCTGATTCCAACCTCCTGCTGGCTGCAAGAGGAGATCCAGGGATGCCTGGTAGGATCCTTTTCCCCTTCAGCTGCTCCAGGCAGGCACTAAGCCACCTCCAGGAATAATCCCAAGGGATTTGTCACCACCTATGGCCCCGGGTCACTGCCCAGGGCAGGCAGTTCCAGCAGTTTCCATGGCACCTCTCCCATGGTTCCAATCTAAAATGGAAAACCCAGCCCGAGAAACCAGAGGTTCGTGTGTGGCACCCCCAGGGGACAGGAGGTGGCCAAGGGGAGGTGACACTGGACATCTCCTGCCACGTGTCCCCAGCCCAGGACAGTGAGGCCATCACAGCTCCAGGGGACTCAGGGCTCTCTCACAGGTCAGCAAATGACAGGAAAACCCTTTCCATGGCTGAACAATTCC
>NC_031791.1:5590194-5590522 GCF_001522545.3 Parus major
TGTAACTCCATGGTTGTAATTCACTCCATGAAATTCCACACCTGTAACTCCATGGCTGTAATTCTATGGCTGTAATTCTATGGCTGTAACTCCATGGCTGTAACTCCATGGTTGTAACTCCATGGCTGTAACTCCGTGGTTGTAATTCACTCCATGGCTGTGACACCATGGTTATGACTGTGGTTCTGACTCAATGATTTTAATTTCACTCCATGAAATTCCATGCCTGTAACTCCATGGCTGTAAGAATTCCATGGCTGTAACAATTCCATGGCTATAAGAATTCCATGGCTGTAAGAATTCCATGGCTGTAAGAATTCCATGGCTG
>NC_031791.1:5591122-5598561 GCF_001522545.3 Parus major
TAAGAATTCCATGGCTGTAAGAATTCCATGGCTGTAAGAATTCCATTGCTGGAATTCCATGGCTGTAAGAATTCCATGGCTGTAGCTGCACGCCTGTAACTCATCCCACAGCTGCCACCCCACGGTTTTAACTCCACGGCTCTAACTCATTCCGTGGCTGTAACTCTGCAGCTGTAACTCAATGATTTTAACTCATTCCACAGCCATAATTCCATGGCTGTCCTGCCTCCTTCCTGCCCGGCACAGCTTCCTCCAAGCTGGTGATGTCATGGCAGCTAATGGGCTTTAATTGTGCCTCTCTCTCAGTAACAATCAGCTGAAAGCTCATTAAGCACCAGCCTGCGGCTGCTGAGGGCAGCGCTGGCTCCTCACAAACCCTCTGGTGAGCGTAATTTTCCTTCAGAGCGCAGCAAAAGCAGTTTGGGGTCAGATCAAGGGTCCTGCAGCAGGGTGCTGGACCAGATCCAGCGTTTATGGGCTGCAGGATATTTTCCTTGACTGGAATTTGTGCCAGGGCAACCTTGCTGAAGGCTGCAGGAGAATTCCAAGAAGGGCTCAGGACACCTCGCCTGATGCTGGGCCAGACTTTGAGGTGCTTCAGCCTGGACTTTGGGGTGCCCCTAAGGGGGTTTGGAGCTCTCTGCTGGCACAGGAGGATGGAGAAAACCCCGAGCTCCGTCTCCAGCCTGGTTCCAATGAATTCCAGACCGTTTCCAGCCAGAGCTGTGAGATCTGATCCCCTCTCCAAGCACCTGGACACACTGCCCCACCCTGCTGACCCACGAGGTGCAGGTGCCTTTCAAGGCCGACAGAAATGCAGTGTTTGCCTCTCAACCAGACAACAGAGGAGAAAAATCCTTAAAAGGGGAGAAAACATGGAATTCATGACAAATTACCTGGCTCTTTGAGGTCTTTAAGGTGATGCCGTGGCATCAACAACTCCCTGTTTGCCTGCCCCTAGCCAGGGATGCTCTGGAGGTCAGGAAATGGATGTGGAGCCTCCTGCTCAAGCATCCCATGGACTGTTCCGTGCTTGCGTGGCTAATTGGATTAGAGAGAAATAATTTAATGATCTGGAAGTGATGAGGGACTGGATGGCTGATCCCAGTGGTGGCACCGTGCCAAGGGGAGCACGTCCAGCCAGCGAGATCCCACTTGGAGCTTGACAGGGATGCAGGGATGGGCCTTGGGCAGGGCAGGGAGCTCCAGGGCTGGTTCTGATCTCATTTCACGCCTTCACAGCTCCTGATTCACACAGATCTCACCGAGGCTCTGAGCAGGGAGTTAATTGTTCATCCAGCTCTTCCTGGAGCTCTGGAGCCCTTCTGTGCCTGTTTCACCGATCAAGACGGATGAGGAATCTCTGCACCAGGAATACCTTGATTTCTTCTTGTCCAAATTTCACCCTGAGGATTTTTGGAACCAAAACTCCTAAATTCAATGGGTTACACTGGGGTGTGAGGGATCTAGAGGTGAAAAGGGAATTTCTAGACCGTATTCCTGGGAAATGGGCTTCGTCTTGCAGGTGCCTCCCTGGAGCTCTGCAGGGAGCCCAAGGATTTCTTGGCATTCAGGGCTCTCCCAGCCTGCAAAGCCACTCATCTCCTGCTGTTCCTGCACTTGGGAATCTTGAGTTCCATTGAAATCTGAATTTCTGTTGTGATTTTTGACGGGTTTTCTCACCCAAACTGGATTTGTGCAAAGCAAGAGGTGCCCTGAGATGAAATGTGGGGTTGAGCTCCATGGAGAAAAAACCCTGTAAAGCCCAGGAAGAGGGGATTGACCCCACTGGGGGGCATGGAGAACCAGGGAAGAACCCAAAACCCTTGGATTGGGTGTTGCTTGGACCAGTGGCTTCAGACAGAGCTCCCAGACCAGGTTTCCTTGTTGTCACAAAGAAGGATTTGCTGTTATCCACCAAATAAGGTAAAGCAACAATCAATTCTCCCCAGGGCTATAATTAACTGTGTTCCCTGGGTTGTGCCAAAACCAGGGAAGAACAGAAAACCAAGGAAAACAAGTCTTGAAATGTCATTTCCTTCATCCACCCGTCAGAGCAGGCTTAGCTGGGAATTCCTGAGACCTCTGTCCTTCGAAATCCTGGAAGATTTCCATGGCCTATCCATCTACCTTTAATTTTAGCAAGGCCCATCTATTTATTTTTAATTCGTTTCAGCAAAGCTTATCCTTAGTTAAAATCTTAACTCCTCTAAAATCCTAAATTCTTCCAAGTTTGTGTCTCAGAGCTCAATCCCTTCTTGGGTGGTGCAGCTGCTGGGTTGTCCCAGGAATGTTTTCCTGGAAGGAAACTCCACGTTGTTCTAGAGAAGTTGTTTGGAAGGCCTGGATCTGGGAGTGCAGCTGAGCCCTCAGCCCTGCCCTGGTGTTTTTGGCCACGTGAGGAGCCTCAGATTCCTTGGAGCCACCCCAGGGACGTTGAGTCCGTGTTGTGCCGTGTCTCCTTGCACAACAGGGACCATCTGACTTCCACGGGACGTTGGGTCTGCACCATTTATGGAGCCCTGGGAACATGAGAGAGAGGCAAAGCAGAGCTCAGCTGCACGTCCAGGCCGGGTCTGTGTGGGCTGAGCACGGGACAGGCCTGGGATAACCCTGGCAGCCACAGGGAGGACAAGCACGGCACGTGGTCAGAGCGGCCGATTCCACAAGTCCTAAACTCGTGCCTGATGGCACATCCAGCTGGTGGAGAAGCCAGGAAAAACCATCCAAAAGGAACAAAATGGAGAGGAAAGAGGACAAGAGTGTGAATGTGCCCTGGGGAGTGAGAGGAGGGGCCTGAGGGGATGAGAGCAGAACACTCCCAGGACTCAGTGTCCTCCTGCTCTCTCTCCCGGGAGCTGCTTTATCTTCAGGGAAGTGTTGTCTCTTTTGGGATTGCCACTTCCAAGAGTGCAAGCAGGAACTTCCTGTGCCTTCAAACAGCCCTTCTGGTTATCTCCACTCAAACTGTTCCTCGGTTACCCGTAGAGGGGTGGGAGAACTCCTCACTCCGTTTTCCTCGCTGTGATTTCCAGGGAAGAAAGCAGAGTCTGGAGCTCTGCGCTCTTGGATCTCCTCCATGGCCTCATCATGGTGTGGCTTCCCAGCGCAGGGATTAACGATGAGAAACTCGCTCTGTGGAGTCCCAGGAGAGCCATTCCCCGGCTGGGGAGCTGCTGGCACATTTATCCATGGATTCACGCTCAGCCTCCAGCTTGGGAAAGCAGAGCGTGCTCTGGAGACGTTTTGGGATCAGGGCTCGGGATCGGGGCTCGTTCCCCGTGCTCCTGGAGCAAACTCCTCCAAGGAGCTGCGTGAAACCCAGCAACGCTCTGGGTTCTCGTTCCAGTTCCAATAACCACTGCTCTGGTCTCCATCCCAAGGAACAAAACCAAGGGATTGCTCCTTGAGACTGGACCCAACCAGAACCTGGCAGAAGGGTTTTCCTCACCAGAATTTCTGATCTAAAGCAGTGAAAGACTGGAATTTACCCTCTTGTAAATGGGGGCTAAAGCCAGGGAAACCACACAATTTTTGATATCCCTGGATTTTCACCCAACAGCACAAATGATTCATCCTCTGAAACAGAGATTTATCTTATTTTTGTTTACCTTCACCTACCAAAGAGCTGAGCTGGTGAAGCTTGAGGTCTGTTCCTGCCCTGGACTTGCTAGGAGCTGTTTTGACTGAACTTTTCAAAGCTGTTCAACGAGCCTTTCATGTCAAAAGAACAAATTAAGCAAGTTTTTTAACCACTCTGCTACATCAGCTCTCGTTGTTCTGGGACAGCCAAAACTTTACAGCTTGGTCTGGTTGGTAGAAGAAGAAATCTCCTGCGCCCTTGGAGGCCTGGGGACACGGGGCTGGAATTAGAACAGTAGCTGGACTTGGGAATTATTGGGTTTTATCTATTGATTTCTTATGTTGCTTTAACGGCAAAACTTTCTGGGGTGGCTGTCCAGGCCCCAGGAGGAGCACTCCAAATGAGTAAACAAAGAGAACTTTTTTCTTGGATTGTTTTATCAAGTCAAAACCGAAAATGAACAATGCAGCTGCTGTCATCTCTGCATCCCAGAGCTGCTCAAACCTCCAGCCATGGAGGGTTTGGTGGTCTCAGCTCAGAGAGGAACCTGAATCCAGCCAAAAGTCCCAATCCATCTTTAGGGAGAAAAGAGAATCCCAGAAATGCTGAAGTTGGAAAAGATCTCCAGGAGTCCAAGCTGTGCCCGATCCCCACCGTGTCCCCAGCCCAGAGCCCTGAGTGCCACATCCAGGCTTTGGACACATCCAGGAATGGGAGCTCCAGACCTCCCTGGGCAATTCCAGTGCCTGAGCTCCCTTTCCATGGAGAAATTCCTGCTGATGTCCAACCTGAGCCTCCCCTGGCCCTGTCAACAGAAGTGCCTTTCCCAAAGCTCCTGCCCCTCAGGCATTCCTGTTTAATCCCTTCTCCTCCCTCCTGGATGGATTCAATTCTCCTGTGCATCCTGGAGAAGAAAAGCTCTCCATCACATTGAAATGCAGAGCTTCCTCATTAGAATTTAATTTGCAGCGATAGAGAGGAAATTATCCTGTCAGTGCCGAGAAAAGAAACAGAGATTGAGGGCAGGAGCTGGTTGATAAATCACACCGAGGACTTTCAGAGGCTTAAAATGAATATTTGGCTGGTGGAGGTTGGAGCAGAGCTCCAGAATGACCCCCCATGGAAGGGACAGATGGCCCCCATGACAGCAGGAGCCCTCCCTATTTTTTCGGAGTAGCTGGAGCAGTTGCCATGGCAACCCCCATTGCAACAAACCCCAGAAATGTCTTTGCAATTAATTCCTGAAAAACCTAGGGAGTGGGATGAGTTTCTTGAAGAGACTGAGACTCCTGCGTTGGCATTTTCCTGGTGGGCGTTGTTCTCCTGCCAGACACTCCACCAGCAGCGGGTGAGAGCTGTCCCGAGCTCTGAAATGTCTCGGGAATGGGGAATTTGTCAGCTTTTAACCCTTTTCCGGCCCTCCCAGCGGGAGATGCGCATTCCACATTCCACAAACAGCTTGGGAGAGGAAAATCTCCATCACCCTCCAAAGAGAGCGGGGCACCACTTCCTCAGCAGAGGGGCCAGGGACACCAAACACCAAACACCAAACCAAAAAGGCATTTCGCTGCCTCATTCCCACCTGGAACCTCTGGAGTGCCACAATCCCATCTCCTTTGGCTGTGAGTGTCCCAGAGGTTGAGGGAAGGCACCTCCACAGGCCACCAGAGCTTGGGCTGGAGCTCGGATTCATTCCATGGTGGGAAACCATCTCTCCCGACCTGCCTTGGGATTTCCCATCTTTCCCATCTTTCCCATCTTTCCCATCTTTCCCATCTTTCCCTCCTGGATTTCTGCAGTGCCATGTCCAGACCTGAACTTTTTGCTCAGTGCAACTGCGTTTTGCGTATTAATTTCATTTTTTGTTTGGAGTCACTTCCTTCTCTTTTTCCAATCCTCTGCTGCCTTTGAACCTCTGATTCCTCCCTGGGGATGTTTCACAATTTTTCCATGTCTTCCCAAAGCGTTCCTCCCCGTGCACTGCCCCTGTTGCCACATCTTTCTGGAGATGGGATTTTTCTTGCCCTCCCCAAGCCTGAATTCCGGAGCTCCCTCCCTTTGATGTCGCTCTGGGCTTTGTTTCCCCATTTCCCCCACTGGGGAAGGATTATCCCGTCTGAGCCGTGGGGATATGGAATTCTGGGGGATTTTGGAGTTTTTGAGGGGAAAAAAACACCATTAGCAGTGAGAGAGCTGTCTGGGGTGAATCAGAGCACTTTGATGTTGTGGCTGTCCACACTGGGCAGCTCCAAATTCCCAAATCCCGAGAGCAGGTCAGGACTGGACCAAGGCGTGTCCCAGTCCTTCCACACCCCCAGGGATCACGAGGAGCTGCAGCTCCTCCAGCGAGCCTGGGGCAGCCTGGATTACCTGGATTACCCAGACCTGGGAAAAACTGCAGGAATCAAATTTAGCCTGACTGAAATTCAAAGGAGTAAAAATGTGTGTGGAAAATAATCTGGAAGTGTGGCCAAGTCTTTCATTCAGCAGAGCTGCATTAAAGACCACAGAGAGGAAAGATGTGTTGATAGCCGTGGAACTCCCCTAAAATAATTGTTATATTGCCTTTAAATTTAAAATAATTGTTATATTGCCTTTAAATTTAAAATCATTGTTATATTGCCTTTAAATTTAAAATAATTGTTATATTGCCTTTGAATTTAAAATAATTGTTATATTGCCTTTAAATTTAAAATCATTGTTATATTGCCTTTAAATTTAAAATCATTGTTATATTGCCTTTAAATTTAAAATCATTGTTATATTGCCTTTAAATTTAAAATAATTGCTATATTGCCTTTAAATTTAAAATAAGTATTAGATTGCCTTTTAAATTTAAAATAATTATTGTATTTCCTTTTAAATTTAAAATAATTAATATATTTCCTTTTAAATTTAAAATAATTAATATATTTCCTTTTAAATGTTATTATTATATTACCTTTAACTTTAAAATAATTATCATATTGGCTTTTAAATTTGATCTTTTTTGTCTTCCTTTAATTTCCATTAAAAAAAAAAAAAAAAAAAAGCTTTTCTGATCCATCCTTTTATATTTCCCAAGTCCCATGTGCCTTGGCTCATCCCAAGTTGTTTTCCCACTTCAAACCATCCCAATTTTTGTTCCCCTTCCAGGCAGTGCCATTTCCACCTGACAGACAGGAGGCTGTGTTTGAGCTGAGCCCTTTCTGTGAATCCCGAGCACATTTAGTCCTTCCAGCCTCCCAAAAAAAGCCCTCCCTGGAGGAATTTGCTGCAGTTCCTCAGCATCACGTTGTTAATGAAGTGTCTATAAAGGGATGCACACATTCCCTGTGAGCAGCAGGAGCTGGGGAACAGCGGGAATGCTGCAGCTCCCAGCTCTGCCCCACGGGCCGGCGTTATCCATGGCCATTCCCAGATGCCAGGAGCATCCCATCCCATTCCCACCAAACCCCCAGCATCCCTGTCCTGGCAGAGGTTCCCATACGGATTCTGTACGGATGGGGATGGGATAAAAATCTTCCCACAGTTGGGTGGCTCCAGAGGTGAAAATCCACTCACTGCCACGTCCAACAGGGACAGCCTTTTCCCTGGATCTGGATGGAGCTCCCACCAGGTTCCTCTCCTCCACAGGTGACACTTTGTGTCCCTGCCATTTGTCCCGTGCTGGTGTGGCAGTGCCAGTGTTGCCACGCCACTGTTCCCCAGCCAGGGGTGGGAACATGGAGCAGACCCTTCTGTTCCTCCCTGGGCAACCACGGAGTTCCCTCTGTGACCCCAGCAGGGGCCATCCAGAGTGCAATCCCAGCATGGTTTGGGTGGGAAGGGACCCTAAAACTCATCCTGTCCTCAGGGACACCTCCACTGTCCCCAG
>NC_031791.1:5598658-5599785 GCF_001522545.3 Parus major
CCCCACTGTCCCCAGGGTCACCCCCACTGTCCCCAGGGTCACCCCCACTGTCCCAGGCTGCTCCAGCCCCAATGTCCAGCCTGGCCTTGGGCACTGCCAGGGATCCAGGGACAGCCACAGCTGCTCTGGCAATTCCAGCCCAGCCCCTCCCCACCCTGCCAGGAAGGAATTTCTCCCCAGTATCCCATCCATCCTCTGGCAGTTTAAAATGGGAATGGGAACGACTCAACTCATCTGTTACTAGGATGAGGAATGAGCTGGTTTGGAAAGGGTCACATCCTGCCGTGCCCCCTGGCAGCGCTCCTGAATGTTTTTAGGATGCCCAACGTTGCTGCAGGGCTGCAGTGCCAGGCTGGGCTCGTGTCTAGCCTGACCTTGGACGCTTCCAGAGATGAGGAATCCACGTCCTCCCTGGGCAAGCTGTGCCAGTGCCTCCCCATCCTTACACGCAGGAAGGACCTTGAGGGACCGCGGCACAGGCGCTGAGGCGATGGGATTTGTGAAAACCCAAACGTTTTCCACTGGAACGCCTCCCCTTTCCCGGCAGAGGTTTATTTTGGACGGCCCTGGCTCGCAGGCTGCTGCATTTCTCCTGCTGCCTTTCCCTGCAGTGATGTAATGCTGGAGCGAGCGCACGTTCCCAGACATCTGCATCCGCAGCTCGGGGACACGTGCGGGGACAGCGGGGGGTGAAGCACCTCGGAGAGGGCTCAGCCACCTTCACCTCGCTGCTCCTGCAGCCCCATCCCCAGGGACTGCGCATCTCAGCCCGTGACGTGCGGAAATCAGGAGGGTTCGGAGCTTGAAAATTGAAAAAAATGGGGTTTTTTTGCCCGAGCTGGTGCGGTGGCTCGTGGAGGGTGAGCTGGTTCAGCTCTCAGAGCATGGTTTGGCTCAGCTCTGCTAAAAGCATCCCCTGTTTTGGTCAGATGTCCTGCTGTGGTTGTCCCCACTCCCTCCCCGGCCTCTGTGGGGTCTGCAGGAGGGACCTGCACCCTCTCCCATCTCCCCTTCTCTCCTGTCCCACCCCACCGAAGGGCTGAGGGAGTTCTGTCCCTTTCCCTGTGGTTTAAAATCCAGTTTCCAGTGGAACGTGGATGGGAACACCCCAGAGCCTGGATGGGATG
>NC_031791.1:5600980-5606562 GCF_001522545.3 Parus major
TCCCTGCAGCCAAACAAACTCTCCAACAGCTGTGGAGCTCAGAGGCGCTGCCAGCCCCTGACAGGAGGTGATCTATGAGCAGTTCCGTGTTTGATGGCTCATGGCAGAGGGAATTGAGATGAAGGCAAGAAGGGAAACATCAGGAAAAGCAGGGGAGCCCTGCAGGAGGCAGCTCTGTGAGTAATGCTGCCTTCTGAGCAAAGCTTCAGCTGCTGCAGAAACAACAATAAATCCAGTCCCACTTCATCCAGAGGACAGAGCTGAGCCCACTTGGCCTGGCCAAGACACAGCTCAGGAAAAGAAAAAGGAAAAGGAAAAAGGGGGGGAAAAAAGGGAGAAAAATCAGGGGGGGCAGAAAAAACCCCCTCCTTGTTGGTTTTCAGCCCAGAGTTCTCAGATTTTGATTTTCTATGGGAAAAAAATATTAAATTTCTCCCAATCTTTGCCCAGGGAACAGGGATTATAATTTCTCTGCCTGTCTGTCACCCCAGCATTTGTAATCTCTCAGCACTCCCTGCTGGGGAAGGTCTGGGCCTCCCACCCTTCCCAGTGCAGGGAACACCAGAACAAACCCAGTGGGACCCTGGGCACCAGAAAAATTCCTCAAACTCTGTGTCCTGTTGGATTTTGGGAGCCTGAGGCAGAGCCATAACCGGGTGATGGGTGGAGCTGCCGAGGAGAGCTTGGCTTCCTCCCTGGAGAGCTGTAAATCCAAACTGCTGGCCAGGAGAAATGCCAGATAATCCCTCTGCTTCCCTGGCCTGGCCAGGAACCGCATCCAGCGGGCACCGCCGCGGGACAGAGGAGGATCAGCCAGGCCAGGACTGCTCAGAGGTCCCAAAAACAGACCTGGGCTTGTTTAGTCTGGAAGTGCTGCAGGGGAGACGTGATAACAGCTCTGAGCAATGTGTCAGAGGAGGCTCTGCGGGGGAACAAAGTGTTCTCCACATCATGGGAAGGGTGATTTGGGGTGATTTGGGGTCATTTAGGAAGAAAACCCCGATGGGAGAGTCGGGAAGTCCCGCAAGTGGAGCTTGGGTGGGTTTTTATCAGAGGTTGAGGGGTCTGGCCAGGCTGGTGCCCATGGGGACGTGGGTGGCATCATTGACACCTCCTGGGGTGTCCCCAGTCCAGAAATCTTTGAGGCCACAGTTCCTCCTCAGACATTTTGGGGGTGATCCCCACCTGTGCCACCGTGATGCCCACGAATTCCAGGACACAGCCACGGTGTCACAATGTCACATCGTCCCTGCAGGATGCCAGCAAGAAAAGCCCTCAAAGAAACTCTGGAAAGGGAAAATCCTGGCATTCCTAATTCCTGCTGTGTCCCTCTCACTCCCACAGAGTGAGCATCCCAAGGGGTCAGCACCTGCTCCCAGCCCTCACTGGAGAACGGATCAAGGTGTGGAATCAGCACGGAAAACCCATGGAGGCCGTGTGGGTTTGATGGGAAAGTGCTTTGGGAGCGAAACCAGAGCTGGGTGGTTCCTAAAATCAGGGGGAAAATGAGGGAGAGCACTTAACACATCCAGTAAAAACTGGGGTAATTATTGCTGGTTGGGGACACGGGCAGGACAGGGTGGCACCGCCTGTCCCAGCCAACCACGGGCCCACAGAGTGTCCCCAGCAGCCTGATTTCAGAGCCATGGGGGTTTGATGTGAAAGTGGCAGTGAATCTGGAGCTGGGTGGTTCCTAAAATCAGGATAAAATGAGCGAGAGCACGAGCTACCACATCCAGTGGTCACACAAGAGGGTGACACCACCTGTCCCACCCAGTGTCCCCAGCAGCCCAACTCCAGAGTGTCTCTTTATGGACTTTTGATTTGGGTTCTTTTCCCTTTGAACTGAAGATTGATGAGAGGGAGGCGAGTTTTTTCTCTCGTTCGTTCTCAGTTGTTTATTTTTTCTTATCAGCATTACAAGGTACAAGGAGCTGTGTGCACTATGATAGAAAAGGGGTAAAATGGCCAACAAAGATCTTCTTCAAGGTCTTTTCTATGTCCATTTACCCAATTAACAGGTGCCAACTAAGTTATTTTTATTAGTGACCCAATGACCCAACACCTTTGTGCTGCACTGGGGCATTTTCTACCCAATCACTCACTACTACCCAAAAACCCCCAGGAGAAGAACATGAAGAAGAAAGAAGAAGGACAAGAGACAACACCCTAAATCCTCCATCTTGTCCCCTGCTCTCTAAACCACCTTAAACTCTAAACCTCAACCCATTCACCCAGTGATTCAAGAAACTTTCTAATTCACACATTTACACTTTTCTTATTTAACTTTAGCATTTGTTCTCATGTATCACCATGAAAACATGCCCATGAATTTCATATTATATGAAATTCAGTGTTTCTTTGAATTCTAAAACTAAGTATTAAAAACAAGGGCACACAATCTGTATCTCAGACTCCAACACCAGAGTGCTGATCCCAGCTGGATCTCACCTTCCTGGGACAAAAAACTGGGAATTGCTCCTTCCCAGAGCTGCTGTCGCCCTCCCTGTGCCTCAGGGGCTCTGAGCGTGTTCCCTCAGCTCTGCCGTTCCCAAATGTCGGCCAGGAGCACAAAGATCCATCTGCAGCTGTCCCTGGTGGCCCAGAACGTCCCCAGGAGGGAGCTGGCTGCTCTCCACACCCCAGCACACCAGGAGCAAACAGTTGCTCCGGTTCTGAGTGGGGCTGCACAAACCATCGGGCACCTCATTAATCTTGTGGTTAATTCTCTGCAGGAGGCTGGCTGCAAGGAGGAATAAATTCTCTGTTTTAATTACAGGAGGAACAACCAGAGTGGCCTTTCCAGCTCTTTTTCATGCCTTGCTGGTGGCAAGCTGTTGTCAAAGTTGCTGTCCCTGGGTGTTTTTACCCTTTTTTGTTTGATCCAGGGAGCACAGACCAGCATTGATTCCAGCAGATCCTGAAATCGGCGGCTCCTAAATCCTGGAGACACCCAGGAAAACCCCTGGTCAGGAGCTCAGCCTCCTCCAGCTCCTCACCAGCACCCCTGAGGCTGTAAATGCCCCAAATCCCCATCCCTGCCCTCTCCTCCCTCACAACCAGCACCCCTGAGGCTGCAAATGCCCCAAATCCCCATCTCTGCCCTCTCCTCCCTCACAGGGAGCTGGGAACGGCTGGAGGAGCTTGGGCTGGAGCGAATCCCAGCGCTCTGACTGATGTCTCCAGGCTGTCCCAGCTCTGAGCTCCGGGAAGGGCAGCGGCAGGGCTTGGCAAAGGTCACAGCTTGGCTTTTCCTGGGCTTCAGCCCTTCTTTTGGCTCTGGATCCAAACTGCCCCAAGGCAGCTCCAATCCTCGCTCTGCCCGGCATTCCTGGCTCCAGGCAGGGCTGGAAGCAGCCCAGAGCTGCTGGGATCCATCTGCCCTCCTTCCAGCCCCTCCAGGAGGAATTGCTTCCCCCTGGGGCCTTTCTCTTCCTCTGCTGCTCTGCTCTAAGAACTGACTTTTCCCTGACAAAATAAAGTGGAAAGAGCTGAGCTCGACACCCTCAGTCCCCTCCCCAGCCACGGGAACAATTCTGTGGTGGTGGGGACACAGCCCAGCCTGCCAGTTAATTAATTAATCAATTAATTAACAGGGAGGAGAATTTACCGCTGGATTTTCCCCCTCTCCACGTGGATTCAGGCACACACGATGCTCCCAAACCACTTTTGCTCTCCAAATATCACCAGGAACAAGGCACAGCTGTGAAATCCCCGGAGATTTTCCCCTCTCTTGCAGCACACAGGAGATGCCCAAGCCAGAGGTGGAACACCAGGCCCAGCTTTTGGCACAGAAAAGGAAAACAGTTTTATTTTTCCAGGCTTTTTTTCCCCCCAGTTATTTGGCTCCATCACATCAATCACGAGGCTCTGTGGCCGCTGCAGGTCTCACCAGAGCGGGGAAAGCGTCTCACACACGTCTGGAGAGGGGGAGGCTGGAGTTTTCCTCCTCTGTGCGTCCACAGACACCTCATTTCTGAGCTCCACGGGCTTTTCTGGCCACGCTGGGCCTTGGGCCGCTGCCTCATCCCAGGGAAGCAGGTGATGATGATGTGCTGATCCCGAGCTCCAAAAAAAAGGCAATTATTTGTTTTGGAGCAAGCACAGAAAACTTGAGCCTCAAAGCCCAGCGGGCAAACAACAGCAGAGCAGCAAACACAGGCCTGGTTCTGCCAGGTTCACTCAAATAATCGCTGTTTTCTCCCAGGCTGGGCCTGCAGGACTCGGGTGCTGCTGTTGGACACTTCCAAACCTCTGGATGAGCTGGGGCTGGGCTGGGGCTCCCACCCCGGAGCAAATCCTTGGGTTCATCAGCTGTTTTTAACAGCAGCGAGGCCTGGGCCTTCGGTTCGGCCTTGCCATGTTGAAGGAGGGGTTGTGCAGGGGTGTCATTCATTACTGCTGATTTCTTGGCTCGACAAATCGGATTTTTTGCTTCTTTCTCCCCTGACAAAGGCGAGGGGAGGATAATTTTCCCAACTCCCCTCGCGGTGTGGATTTCCTGCAGGGTTAAACGCTCCGGTGCTGCACACGGGGCTCGAGGAAGCCAGCGAGAGCCAAGGGTTGGGTTTTTGGGGGAATGCTCTGTGCTGGGGTGGGGAGGAGGGGATGAGGTCTGGGATTGTCACCAGGCCATGGGTGAAACACCAGCCCTGCACAGCCTCACGATGTGGCCTGGCATGTCCTGGAGCCAGCAGGGACATCCCTGTCCCGGGGGGCACCAGCAAAAGCTCCTGGAGGATGCTTAGAGTTGGAACTCTTAACAAGATTCAAAAATATATAAAATGTGTCATTAAAAAGCCAAAACAACTTTTACAAACTGGAAGAAATCTGCAATTACGCCAGGTTTTTAATTTTTTCTTTTATTTTTAGGCTTAGACCAATGTCCTTTAGCTCTTGCCAAGGGGGAAAAAAAAGAGATAAATGCAAGAGGAAGGTGGCTGGAAATGAGACGTTCCTCAGAGCTGTCCTGAACGGGTGGAATTCTGCTCAGCTCCGTTGGTTTCTGAGCTGCACCAATTAGTGCTGGCTGAGGATCCTTCCCTGAGTTTCTCCCCTCTCTGATTTTTTCTTTAATTGCTGTTTCTGGCTATAATTGTGCACAGAGGCCCATTAATATTCCCCAGTAAATCAGGGATTCACTGGAGCAGCTGCAGGGTCCTGGCCTATTAAGGAGCCCTGAAACTCCCCTTGGAAAGCTCTGCTTGGAGTTATAATTTTAATTTCCATCATTTACGCTGAGATTTTCTCTAATGGAGCATCCACCTCAGGCTGGTTTTGCTTTTTAAGGGGCGAGAGAGGGAGGGAGGGAACTTCAGCCAAAACAATTCAGCAGTTTCAAAGAGCAAAGTTAGAAGGAAAAAAATTCTCTTGTTTTCCCCAGCCTGGTAATTCCAGCCAAGGTTTGTCCAAAATTTGTGACCTCCCCGTGATTCCCATGGAGGGATTTTATTCCCATTAGAAGGATCCAGATCCTACAGCTCCAACAGCAGAGTCCTGGACTCCCCCTGCCCTCGAGGATCCGCCGGTTTGGGGTCTTGAACGTGAAAATTTTGGAGTTAAATCCACTGGGAACAAGGGGC
>NC_031791.1:5609800-5614148 GCF_001522545.3 Parus major
CAGGCCCTGGAGGGGGCTCTGAGCTCTCCCTGGAGCTTCTCCTCTCCAGCTGAGCACCCCCAGCTCTCCCAGCCTGGCTCCAGAGGGGCTCCAGCCCTGGAGCAGCTCCAGGGGCTCCTCTGGGCTCTCTCCAGGTGCTGCTGATGTTGGAATTCCCAGGGCTGGGGCAGCTCTGCAGGTGGGGAATCACCTGAGCAGGACACAGGGGAGGATCAGAGTTTCCTGCTGGTTCTCCAGCCTGTCCTGAGAAACCACGAGAGTTCTTGGGTGAGTTTTTTATTTTTTTGGTGTTTTTTTGTGGGCAGTTTCTCTCTGTACCCACCTGGTTTGGGGATGGGGAACCCAGAAGAGCTTGTCTGAGCATCGAGACCTCCTCAGTCCCCATCCCCTCCTCCTGACCCGACAGATCCAAGCCAAACACGAGGAGGCAGAGCTTTTTTTGGGAGCACAGCTGTTGGCACACACACATCAAAGGCTTGGAGAGGCCTCTGTGCCTCCTGGAACCTGCCCCTGCCTTCTCCTGGCTCCAGGGGCTGTTTCCTCCTCCCTGGCCAGGTTTCCCTGCGGGACCTGTTGCTGGGTGAAACAGCAAGATTTTATCAGCTCCCACTGTGCTTCCCAGGTGTGGCAGGCACAGCTGGCTGGGCCCTGCAGCTCCCAGAACACTTTCCAAGCACTCCTGATTTAATTTTCCGACAGTTGTTATCTCTCATCTGCGAACACCTCCAGTCTGACGCTCCGTGTCCCGCGGGTGAGGGGAGCAGCGGTGAAATCAGCAGCGCTGAAGTGGAAGTTTCCTGCTGGAGCTGCAAATAAAGCTGCTGTCCTGATGTGACTCCAGACACAGAATCCTTCTGGCAGCTTTGGAAACTGCTCAGAGCCCAACATGAGCTATTCCTCCTCCAGGTGACTCTTTCCAGCTGTGCTGTCCCAGTCCTCACTGCCTCCAGGATCGCTGCTTTCCCTGGGGTTGGGAGCAGTCAGATGAGTTCTTTCCATCCCTGGAAGTGCCCCAGGCCAGGTTTCACCGAGCTTGGAGCCACCAGGAGCAGTGGGAGGTGTCTCTGCCATGGCTGGGGTGGCACTGGATGGGATTTAAGGTCCCTTCCAACCCAACCCATTCTGGGATTCTGGGATTGAAAGGGGCTCAGGCTGGAGCAAAGGAGGCTCAGGGGACATTTCTGGCTCTGCACAAGTCCCTGGCAGGAGGGGACAGCCGGGGGGGTCGGGCTCTGCTCCCAGGAACAGGGACAGGAGGAGAGGGAACGGCCTCAGGCTGGGCCAGGGGAGCTCAGGGGGGACAGCAGCAGGAATTTCCCCATGGAAAGGGGATCATTGGAAGTGCCCAGGGAGGTTTGGAGTGCCCAGCCCTGGAAGGGTTTAGAAGCTCCTTGGATGTGGCACGTGGGGACATGGTCAGAGGTGGCCTTGGCAGTGCTGGGTCAAAGGTTGGACTCAAAGATCTCAGAGGGCTTTTCCAACCCTGATGATTCTGTAATTCCATAAAGACATCAGAATCTGGCCCTTCTGAGCCACGTCCAGTGCCCAGCAGGGCTCTGTGACCCCTTCTAAGGCCACCTTGGGTACCTGAGGGCTCCAGGGTGTTTTATCCTTGGAAATACCCAGTGCCACCACTCCCATCATATGACATGAGCCACTCTCACCTCCTGTCTCAATCCCCTGCTGGCCCCATTTCTGCTGCCATCCTGCCTCCCAAAATTCAAATTCCACCCCTGGACACGTGATAAGATTAATGATAAAGTCACATCTGTCCATACATCAGCAGAGCAAACAGCTGGATTCACACTCAGGAACATCTGCTGACCGTGTCTTATAGGAATATCATCCAGGAGTGATGATTTGACTGGAATCAGAGATAATGTGTTTAAAGGCTTGTAAAATCTGACCTGAATTGCTTTTGGGTTGTTATTACTGCCAGTGGATTGAAGCTGGGAGCTGCTGACACCAAAACATAAGTCCCATAATTAGTAACAAACAGCAGCGTGATGGGGTTTGTTTTATTACCTCATAATTTGAACCAGAAACTGCTGGTGGTGTCTTCTGGGATAAAAAAACAATGCTCTGCTCCAGAGAGTTTCAGAGGAATATGCTGGATTTGATGGAAATGAAGGAACAGGCTCCAAGGCCTGGAGTTTGTTGATTTTTCTGCTGCTGTTATTTCCAGTTAAAGTGTCATCTCACTTGGATCTTCCATCCAAACTTCTTTGGGAATGTGTGAACCTCAGTCCCACCAGGATCTGTCTCTCACAGTGTGTTCCATGTCGGGAAGCAAAGCCCAGGCTGTCTCTCAGCTTTGCCTCAGGCAGCTGCTGCCAGCAGGGACCTCACAGAATCCCAGAATCCCTGAATCAGCTGGAAAAGGATGGAAAAGGCCTTTGGGATCATCACATCCAGTCCATGATCTGACACCACTGTGTCCCCAGCCCAGAGCCCTGAATGCCACATCCAGGAATTCCTTGGGCACCTCCAGGGCTGGGCACTGCAAACCTCCCTGGGCACTTCCAATGATCCCATTTCCATGGGGAAATTCCTGCTGCTGTCCCCCCTGAGCT
Organism: Parus major; assembly: GCF_001522545.3. Classification (NCBI taxonomy): domain Eukaryota; kingdom Metazoa; phylum Chordata; class Aves; order Passeriformes; family Paridae; genus Parus; species Parus major. The sequence continues at coordinate 5,612,374 of NC_031791.1, forward strand.
CCCCTGGCCCAGCCTGAGGCCGTTCCCTCTCCTCCTGTCCCTGTTCCTGGGAGCAGNCCATTCCTTTTTCCAAACCCATTCCTTTTTCCAAACCCATTCCTTTCCAAACCCACTCCCCTCTCCAATTTCACTTGGGGAGAAATGGGAATTCTCACTGATCTCGGAGGAAATTGCTTTCCCTTTTGTTAGGAATAATTAGGAATGCAATTTATCCCCCCTTCCCTAATTACGAGTGCAGGAGGATCCATTTGCCTCGTTAAATATTTATTGTTCCAGCCTAGGTAGGAAGGAGCTCAGCCCTGGAAGTGCAGCCTTGGAAACCCATCCCTGTTTTCCAGAGTAATAATTTCATCTCGGATCACTTTCCCCACTCAACCTGCAGCACAAATCCCCTGGGATTTTATAAACTTTTACTGCTGCTGGCTTTGGGGCTGCAAAAACCTGGAATTTCAGCCTCTTGGCTTGGGGATCAAGAGTGAAACTGAAGCGGGGAAGATCCCTGTGCAAGGCTGGGATTTATTTCGTGGGGTTCTCGATAAATCAAGGACGATTTCATGTCCATCCTGCTCGTTCCCGTCTGGAGTTTGTGGTGGAGCCATCCAGGATTTGAATCATGTGTGAAATATTTCTGTCCATCTGCTCCAGCAGGAGAAGAACGAGGCTTCCAAGAGCTGCTTTTGTCCATAATAAATCTCCAAGGAAAGCCCAGCAGATGTGGAGGGTGGGCGCTCCACGCAGACCTTCGGCCACGTCCTGCATTGTTCGCCTCAGCTCTGAGGAAAATTCCCAGAATTCTTGGATTGCTTCGTCTGGAAGCATCTGAGAAAACATCTTGGGCTGTTTGACCCATTGGGTCGTGAAAATAAATATTTGGAGGGGAGGAATTTCTGTGGGATGTTTCCCAAATCCAAGGGCTCGCGAGGTGACGGGTCTGTGCCATGCCCGTGGCAGGGGGACCTGGGGACAGCACCTCTGGTGGCTTTTCCAGCAGATGCTGTTCCTCTAGAGCAGCTCCAGGGCAGAGAGGCTGGGGTCACCCAGGGAGGGGATTTCTCCCACTGAGGATGAGGAGGAGGAGGGAATTTCATGGATAAAGCACAGATTGGGGTGCTGGAGGAGCTCACAGCGATGTGACCCCACAAAAACAACGTTTCTGTGGGGCTGGGTTGGGTTTAGAGCCAGATCCTGCTGGCAGGGCCTGGAGAGCCTGGTCCATGAACCCCAAATTCCCACTGTTACCCCAGTAAAACCAGTTTAAATGGAATTAAACTCCCCAGCAGAAGTGAGCGATGCCTTTTATTTCCCATCAGATGTTAAATGTCCTCTTTCAAACCCATTCCTTTCCAAACCCATTTCCTGCTCCAATCTCACCGTGTTTGAGCACGTGGAGCCTTCTTTGCCCCAGGGTCAGCGTGGTGGTCTTGGAATTGCTCTCCCAGCCTGGATACCTGGGAAAAGGGAAAAAGTGAGTTCAGCTTTCTGCAAATGAGCCTGTCTGGGATTGTTGTGCTGTCTGCCTTTGGATAGGCAGGAATTGAGCCTGGCATGGGGAGGGTTTTGTAGTCATGGAATGGCTTGGGTTGGAAGGGAACTTAAATCCCATCCCATCCCATCCCATCCCATCCCATCCCATCCCATCCCATTCCATGTCACCCCCACTGTCCCAGGGTCACCCCCACTGTCCCAGGGTCACCCCCACTGTCCCAGGGTCACCCCCACTGTCCCCAGGGTCACCTCCCACTGTCCCCAGGGTCACCCCCACTGTCCCCAGGGTC
>NC_031791.1:5618918-5620148 GCF_001522545.3 Parus major
ATGCCCACGTGTTTGCCATTAGGCAGGCCCAGCCTTTCCAGGGCTGGATTCACAGATCCCAGGGAAGCAGAGCTGCCAACAGCATCACCAGGAATGAGTTCAGCCCCCTCTGGCAGCCAAGTCTGGCTGGCTCGGGAGGGTTCCTTGGCTCTCCAGCTCTGTGCTGGTGGCTTGAAGGAGCTGAGCAGCTCTGCAGGGAGCTGATGTGCTGCTGGCTCCCAGCCTTCACTGGGGGGTTGGAAACTCCCAGGATGGGCCCCTCAGGACAGATCCTGGGGAATTTCATTTAGAGAAAAAACCATGCTTGGTGCTCAGTGTTGAGCATAAAACCTCGGTTTTTTTCTGGGAGCTGAGCTCAAGGGTTTTATTTGCTGAGGGAAAAGGCACCTTCTATGGAAATAATGTTTTCTGCTGGGAAGATAAGAAGTGATTTCAGGTCAGGAAAGTGTTTAGGTGGAAAATTCCTCCCTGATTGGAAAGGTTCCCCTGATCTCCCTGGAGACTGGGGAGAGCTGGGAAGGGAAAAGGAGCAGCAGAGATTTGAACCCAGCTCTAAAAGAGGCTCCCAAAGCAGAGCAGCTCCCTCCCCATTGCCCCAGGGCTTCATGGAAACCCGGATTGCTCCGGAGCAGCAGATTGCACGTGGGAAGAGCGGGATGAGGAGAGGAAGATAAATGTGGAGACGGACTGTGGAGAGACTCAGCGAGCTGTCGGTTCATCTTCTGGCAAACAGCTCCGTGCTTCCTTCCCTGTCCTTTCCATGGACTCACAGGGGGACTGAAATGAGGGTGACTGCGGCACGTGACAGAGCAAAATCACCTTTAAAGAGCCCCTGTGCTTAACCAAGGTTGTCTTCTGCCACACCTGCCATGCCAGGGCTGCTACATCCATGTGTGTGTCTGTGATCATGGATGGGTTTCCATGTTCATGGAGGTGTGTCCGTGTTCATGGAGGTGTGTCCCCTATGGATGTGTGTCCATGTTCATGGATGTGTGTCCGTGTTCATGGAGGTGTGTCCGTGTTCATGGAGGTGTGTCCCCTATGGAGGTGTGTCCCCTATGGAAGTGTGTCCATGTTCATGGATGTGTGTCCGTGTTCATGGAGGTGTGTCCGTGTTCATGGATGTGTGTCCATGTTCATGGAGGTGTGTCCCCTATGGATGTGTGTCCATGTTCATGGATGTGTGTCCATGTTCATGGATGTGTGTCCATGTTCATGGAGGTGTGTCCC
>NC_031791.1:5624343-5628544 GCF_001522545.3 Parus major
GGGTTCGGGATATGGGATTGGGATATGGGACTGGGATACGGGATTGGGGTATGGGACTGGGATACAGGGTTGGGGTATGGAATTGGGATATGGGATTGGGATATGGGACAGGGATACAGGGTTGGGGTATGGAATTGGGATATGGGATTGGGATATGGGACAGGGATATGGGATCGGGATATGGGACTGGGATACAGGGTTGGGGTATGGAATTGGGATATGGGATTGGGATATGGGACAGAGATATGGGATCGGGATATGGGACTGGGATACGGGATTGGGATATGGGATAGAGATTTGGGGTTGGGGTTTGGGATTGTGATCCAGGTTTCTCTGAGCACACACAATCCCGTCTGGAGGTGTAGATGAGGTCGCTGCCAGTGCCAGCGGGGTGGGGACAGCAGCAGGACACGGTGTCCCAGTGGGGTGGGGACAGCAGCAGGACACGGTGTCCCAGCAAGGACGGCCCCACTGCCCCCAGTGACCCCAGGGCAGCCGCTCCCCTCGCTGGGAACACGCTGCCAACACCACCACAGCCCTGCTTTATTTCCTGCTTTATTTCAGACCATTTTGGGGGTTTTATCCCCAAAATCTCCTGCCGGGCTGCGGGGCCTGGAGCGCGTTCAGGAGCATGTGCCGGAGCTGGAGCGGGGTTAGCTGGGGCGAGGCTGCCTCGGGAGCTGCTGCAGATACAGACACAGCCTGTTCCCACTCCCAGCACAGATATTTATAGATACAGATGTTCCTCCAGCAGCAGAGTTCAAGCTGGAGGTTTTCATTTTTTATTTTTTTTTTTAATTTTTTTTTTCTCCCTGTCTTCCTTCCTATCCCTCCTTTGCTCTTCAAAGCGGGGCTGAAGGTGGAGCAGCAGCTCCGAGAGCAGCAGGAAGGCTGAGGAGTCAAACCCGGCTGCAAATGAAGGCTTTAAGCGGGTTGAGGTGTCCCCGTGTCCCTGTGCGGGGCCGGGGGCTCCTTCCCAGAACCCCCAAAGCACCCCCGGGAGCGGGGCCGGGTTTGGGGCTGGAGCTGCCCCNTGTGTCCATGTTCATGGATGGGTTTCCATGTTCATGGAGGTGTGTCCCCTATGGAGGTGTGTCCATGTTCATGGATGTGTGTCCATGTTCATGGATGTGTGTCCGTGTTCATGGAGGTGTGTCCCCTATGGATGTGTGTCCATGTTCATGGAGGTGTGTCCGTGTTCATGGAGGTGTGTCCCCTATGGATGTATGTCCCCTATGGATGTATGTCCCCTATGGAGGTGTGTCCATGTTCATGAAGGAGTCAGGAGACCTCCATGCTCCTTCCCAGCAGTGTCCATGGTCAATCCCTGGACACCGGGATTGCTGGAATTCCAGCTCCTATTCCAGCCAGTTCTCCCAGGCTCTGCTGAACATCTGTGGCTGGGTGTCCTCCCCAGAACAGTGGGGGCAAATCAGATTTTCTTGGGAATGTGAAAGGAGGGATATCTGGGACATAACAAATTCCTACATGTCCTGGAGCTCCTGAAGATGAGGTGGGACACAATATTTTAGGAGAATTTCTGGAATGTTCCAGCATCTTCCTGGTTCAGATCATTCGGAATCACAGCAAGGCTGGAAAAGACATACCAAGATTATCAAGTCCAACCTTTGAATCCCACCATTCCCACTAAACCATGGCTTGAAGTGTGTCCTTGGGTTTTGAACACTTCCAGGGATTGTGATTCCGCTTCTTCCCCGGATGAAGGAGCTGTCAGGACCGTGATGTTGTCCTGTGACCCAGGAGAGGCTCCCAAAACAACGTCAGAGCCACCAAAATCCCCCTTCTCTGCCCGATTTCTTCACCCTCAGGAGCTGAGAGGAGCCAGGAATAGCTCAAAGAAGGGAATTTTCAGGGTGAAACGGGAAAGTGAAGGAGAAAACAGCTTCTGCCCACCACAGCGCGGTACAGAAGGGTCTCCTGTAGCTGTGGATCCCAGAACTCAGATCCCAGAAGCTCCGTGAACCTGGTGAAGCTGATCCCCACATCCCACAGGCACTGCAGGAGCTTCCCTGACCCCAGGGCCAGCTCTCTAAAGATTTTATTTGGAAAAATAAAAACTGGAAAGAGTTGGGACCTTTTGGAGTGGAGAAAAGGCCACCAAAGCCCAGAACATGAGGGATCACCCAGCCCTTCCCGGGGGCTCCCAGCACAGCATCCTGAAGGAAAAGCAGGAAAATGAGGTGAAGATGGTTTCTGCAGAAGGGAAAGGTAATTTTATTTTTTTTTTCCCGCTGTTCTACAAATAATTTCCCCAATCCATCCCCCTGGCAGGTGAGGAGATGACTTTTATTGTCCCGCTGTGACAGTGCCGTGACAGCTCTGCTGGGAGAACACAGAAGGGAGGCAGGGGTGGCTCACAAACATCTTTATATTAAATGGGATAGAGAGAAAAAAATTTGGTTTTCCCACCTTTTCCACCATCCATGGCCAAACCCCGAGCTGTGGTTAAAGACCAGTCTTTATTTTCCAGCCCTATAATTCGATTTAATAAAAAACTTTATTTCTTCCCCTCCAACATTGCCTCTTTCATTATCTCTTCCTCAATTAAGCATTCCTTGGTGGAATTTCAGGATAATTATTGGCTGCTTTATTCCCTCTGAGCACTGCTCAATCACAGGAGTCACACAATCAGTGACAAACACATCCTTAAGGATGGAAGGAGCTTTATTTAAAGCGAGGATATGATTCACACTCCATTTTTATATTCCAAGTGCTTCAGAACATGGAAATACGTGGGGAACAAAGATCCCGCAGCCAGATTTCCTTGGAAGCAAAAGATAAAGGGTAAAATAGTGAAATAATTTTGATTTTGGCTTGAGATAGACCATAGGAAAGCCTGGCAAGACTTTGTGCCCTGGGGAGGGACAGCCCGGCCACGGGAGCTCTCCTGGGGGATTCAGGATGTTCCTGGGAACAGTTCAGGGATTCAGGGAATTCCTGGGAATGGGAACAGCTCAGGGAGTCAGGGTGTTCCTGGGAATGGGAATAGATCAGGGATGCAGGAGATCCATGGGAACAGCTCAGGAGTTCAGGAGATCCCTGGAAACAGCTCAGGGATTCAGGGATCCCTGGGAACAGCTCAGGGATTCAGGGATCCATGGGAACAGCTCAGGGATTTAGGGGATCCATGGGAGCAGCTCAGGGATTTAGGATGTCCCTGAGAACAGGAACAGCTCAGGGATCCAGGGATCCCTGGGAACAGCTCAGGGGTTTAGGATGTTCCTGAGAACAGGAACAGCTCACAGGTCCAGGGGATCCCTGGGAACAACTCAGGGGTACAGGAGATCCATGGGAACAGCTCAGGGATTTAGGGGATCCCTGGGAGCAGCTCAGGGATTTAGGGGATCCCTGGGAACAGCTCAGGGATTTAGGGGATCCCTGGGAGCAGCTCAGGGATTTAGGGGATCCCTGGGAACAGCTCAGGGATTTAGGATGTTCCTGAGAACAGGAACAGCTCAGGGATTTAGGAGATCCATGGGAACAGCTCAGGGATTTAGGGGATCCATGGGAACAGCTCAGGGATTTAGGGGATCCATGGGAACAGCTCAGGGATTGAGGATGTTCCTGAGAACAGGAACAGCTCAGGGATTCACTCAGCCCTCAGGGATCTCTGGAGCTGGGGGGGTCCAGGCCTCCTTCCTTGAGCCAAATGAGGGAATTCTTGAGGATTTATGGCCCCAATCCAAGGGAAAATGACAATGGATGTGTTGGGATGAGAAGCTCTGAGGTGTGGGATGGAGATCCGGGCCGAGAGCAGCCTGTAGGGCCACCCCACACCCGGAGTGCCCCGGGGGCAGCCCCAGGGGATTGCGGGATTTACCTGGATGAGGTTTTGCTGGGAATGGGAAAGGACAATCCCAAAACCCTCTTGGAAAGCCTGGGAATGCAGGCTCCTGCTAGCCAGGAGGGATAAAGGTGGGATTCACTTCAGGGGGGACAGAGCAATGTGGGGTGACCCCATGTGCTGAGGAGCTCTGGGGTGCCTGGTGTGTCCCTGCTGTCCCAAACCATGATATGGGATTGGGATATGGGATCGGGATATGGGATTGGAGTAGGGGATTGGGGTATGGGACTGGGATATGGGGTTGGGGTATGGAATTGGGATATGGGATTGGGATATGGGACTGGGATATGGCATTGGAGTAGGGGATTGGGATATGGGATTGGGATATGGGATTGG
>NC_031791.1:5630168-5631351 GCF_001522545.3 Parus major
GGAGCGGGGCCGGGTTTGGGGCTGGAGCTGCCCCGGGAGCGATCCCAGCCCGAGGGATCCCAGGGAGAGATTCCCGAGGGCAGGAGGGGGCTGAGCGAGGGATCCTGATCCTACACAACTGGGATGTTTGGGGCTAAGAGGGGCAGGGCCCTTTGGTCCCCCCGAGGGGTCCCCTCCTGTCCCCCTCCCCAGGGCAGGGCTCCTCCTCCCCTCACACCTCTCCAGGCTGGGATTTTCCAGCTCATTCCCCCCATGGCTTCAACCCCGCCATCCCCAGCATCTTCCTGCCCCAGAGAACTTCTTGGGAAGGAGAAAATCCCGGGGGAAATGAACCCACACCCGGGGGAGCAGCGCCGGTCGCTGCCGGTGCCCCCGAGCGCTCTCTTTAGAGGCTGGGCAAGGGCTCTGCTCCGCAATTAATTAATTATCCATGCCCTGTGCTCCGTCTGGGAGGCATTAATGGCTCCAGATGCGGATCGCGGAGCTCTGCGTGGCTCTGTAAACACGCTGGAAGTCCAATTTGGGTTTCCTCGGGTGCCTCATTTAAATGAATTATGTAAACGCTTTCCCCTCCTCTTTTGAGCAGGAGCCAGTCCGGCTGCTGCCCGATGTGTTAATCCCAGGAATAAAATAAAAAACAACGAGCCGGTGCATTCAAGGGAATAAAATGATGCTGGGGAGCCCCTGGAAGCACCGGGATGGCCGGGCTGGGACCGCTGTCCTGGCGTTTCCCTTTTCCCACCCTTTTGCCAAGCCCGGCGTTAAATCCAGTTTAATTTGGGAACGCAGTGCCCACAGTCACCTTCTGTGACCGCTGCCTGGCTTTTCCTGGGCTCCCCAAAGTCCCACGCTGCCCTTCTCAACCCATCCCTCTGGGGTGGCCCTCCAGGGATTAATTAGAGCAATTAAAGCCGCCTGGGGAGATAATGAGTGCTGGGGGGTGGCAGCAGGTCCCTGCTCTGGTCCTGCTCTCCAGGCTGGAGCTGGGACTCGGGGCAGGGACAGGACCCAGCCCAGGGCTGTGATTTCTGCTGAGCTGGAGGTGGCAGATGTTCGCTGATGAATTATTCACCCGGAAAATTATCATGGAAATAGAATGGGCTGGGCTGGGAGGGATCTTAAAGCTCATCCAGTTTTACTCCTTGCCATGGGCAGGGACATCTCCCACTGTCCCAGGGTCACC
>NC_031791.1:5632576-5636213 GCF_001522545.3 Parus major
AATAGGAATAGGAATAGGAATAGGAATAGGAATAGGAATAGGAATAGGAATAGGAATAGGAATAGGAATAGGAATAGGAATAGGAATAGGATGCCCCGCCAGGATGAGCTGCACTGCCGGGGACCCGGGGGTGGGCTGCACTCCCCGGGCATCTCCTGCCAGGGAGAGCTCCCACGGGAACCCCCTGCTCTGTGCCCCCAGCCCCACCGTGGAGGTCACCCCACACCGTGTACCCCTGGGTGTGGTCTGTGCCCCACACCGTGTGCCCCAGGCTGTGCCCCACACCGTGTGTCCATGCCATGGTCTGTGCCCCTGGGCATGGTCTGTGCCCCACACCATGTGCCCCAGGCTGTGCCCCACACCGTGTGTCCCATGCCATGGTCTGTGTCCCACACCGTGTGCCCTGGGCATGGTCTGTGTCCCACACCGTGTGCCCAGGGCATGGTCTGTGTCCCACACCGTGTGCCCAGGGCATGGTCTGTGCCCCACACCGTGTGTCCCATGCCATGGTCTGTGTCCCATGCCATGGTCTGTGCCCCACACCGTGTGCCCAGGGCATGGTCTGTGCCCCACACCGTGTGCCCAGGGCATGGTCTGTGCCCCACACCGTGTGCCCCAGGCTGTGCACCCCACACTGTGTGCCCCAGGGCTGTGCCCCACACCGTGTGTCCCGGGCATGGTCTGTGCCCCACACCGTGTGTCCCATGCCATGGTCTGTGCCCCACACCGTGTGCCCAGGGCATGGTCTGTGCCCCTGGGCATGGTCTGTGCCCCTGGGCATGCTCTGTGCCCCACACCGTGTGCCCAGGGCTGTGAACCCTCCTTTGCTCGCCCCCACTGCGGTTCCCGGGGTGCCACAGGCCAGCAGAGGTGTCCAGGGCCCCTCAGCGATGCCAGCTGTGCCCCCAGCCCGGGTGGGCTCAGCTCAGAACACCCCGCTCACCAGGAAACACAAATCACCGCGTTTACTCCAAACCAGACTTTATTAACGAGACAAAGAGCTGGGGCCAGGCCAGCGCAGCCCGGGGGAAACCTGAGCTGTGGCCCGGAGGGGACGGGGACATCCTGCCCCGAGCAGCTGGGGCCACCCTCGAGGCTGGCAGGCAGCAGGACCTGTGTGCCCGGGATGTTTTCCTCCAGTTTGGGGACACAACACCGGCCGGGTCCCGGGTCCTGCACCCGGCCAGACCCCAGAGACCCCAAAAGGCACCAACAGCTGGTGAGAACCGAACCCAAGGCAAGGCAGTGGTGTCTGCTGGGTGACAGGGTCTGGAGGCACCGCCAAAGGCACTACACAAACACGGAGATGATGAGAGGCTTCTAAAAACACCCTCAGGTCTCTCTCAGCCCTTAATTTTCTCTGCTTGGCACTTCGTCCTTTTCAAACTGAAACAAAAGAGCTGCAAGAAGGCACAACCCAGCACAGCAGCCCCTGCAGGCAGAACTGAGGCTGAGGCAGAGCCGGGGCTGTCCCCAGCCTCGAGGGACAAAGCCGCGATGGCAGCAGCACGTCCAGGGCCACCTCAGCTGAAGTCCCGGTCCGGCAGCACCAGCGGAGCCACCAAGGTCCAGAGGTAGAGCAGGAGCCCGGCCCAGCTGGAGCAGATCTTCACCCACACGGCCGTCCAGGGGCTCCTCAGCACCTGCAAGCTCTCATCCGGCCTGAAACAGCCAACGGCGGCTGTTTGTGACACTGTGACACCCCACCAGTGCCCCCCTGGGAACACCGGGGTGCCCCACGGCCGCATCCAGCCCGGGCTGTGACCCCTCTGCTGCAGCCGCAGCCTCGGTCCCCGCTCCCCCTCCTCCCAAAGCACCCCGAGCTGCGGCACAGGGCGCTGCAACCCCAGGCACAACCCCAAAAATAATTCCCGCTGGAAAGGGGACACATCCAGCAGCCTCGGAGCCCGGAGCTGCGGCCAGCCCCCGGGAGGAGGGGCCAGCATCCCGAGAGGAGGGGCCAGCATCCCGGGAGGAGGGGCCAGCATCCCTGGAGGAGGGGCCAGCATCCCGGGAGGAGGGGCCAGCATCCCGGGAGGAGGGGCCAGCATCCCGGGAGGAGGGGCCAGCACCCCGGGAGGAGGGGCCAGCCCCAGGGAGGAGGGGCCAGCCCCGGGGAGGAGGGGCCAGCCCCGAGGAGGAGGGGCCAGCATCCCGGGAGGAGGGGCCAGCATCCCGGGAGGAGGGGCCAGAACCCCGGGAGGAGGGGCCAGCACCCGGGAGGAGGGGCCAGAATCCCGGGAGGAGGGGCCAGCATCCCGGGAGGAGGGGCCAGAACCCCGGGAGGAGGGGCCAGCATCCCGGGAGGAGGGGCCAGAACCCCGGGAGGAGGGGTCAGCATCCCGGGAGGAGGGGCCAGGATCCCGGGAGGAGGGGCCAGCACCAGGGAGGAGGGTCCAGCCCCAAGGAGGAGGGTCCAGCACCAGGGAGGAGGGTCCAGCCCCAAGGAGGAGGGCCCAGCCCCCCTCTCACCTGTACCAGTTGGTGAGGGTCATCATGATGTAGAGGGCGGCGAGGAGGAGGCAGAGGTGGAAGAAGGTGTAGTTGTAGGACACACCGTCCTGCTCGTTGTCGTAGGCTCGGTGCGCCCCTCCCTCCTCCGCCGCTCCCGGCCCGGGCCCGGCCCCGCTCTCCTCCGTCAGCATCAGCTTGTTCACCTGCGGGTGGTCCGAGGAGCGCACGCTGCGGGCACAGGGGCAGGGGGATCAGCACCCACCCCACGGCCGGGCTCTTGTCCTTGGGGCCGGCCCCGGGGCAGTTTGGGGGTCGCAGGCTGTGGGGGAACCCTAAAATCTCTGTCACCCTTGCCCAAAGCCGCTCCCCAGCTCTCTTAGAACCCTTCTGGGCACTGGAAGGGTGACTGGAACCTCAAAAAGCTCAACGAAGAGAGTGACGGGCAAGGTTTGGCCCCTGGGGACTCCCATGTGGAGTGGGGGGCACTCAGCTGGAAAACAGCTCTGGGAAAGGTCCTGGGGTGCTGCTGGGCCCCGGGGGGAGCACGAGGCAGCAGCGTGAAGGGTTGAGAGGTGTCCTGGGCTGTGTCAGGGTCTGGGGAGGACACCCAGTGATCCCAGCTGATAAAGCCACCCCAGGGCAGGGGTTTTGTCCTTGGGGACAGACAGAGCAATCTGGGGTCGTGGGGAAGCCCTAAAAACAGTGACTGTGCTCAGGCCTGTGCTTCTGGGGACAAAGAGCCTTTGGTGACAAAACCCCTGGACCGAGGTGTGACCTCCCCTCCTGAGACCTCCAGGGGCCACGAGCCAGGTGCTCACCTGATGAAGAGGGTGCAGAGGATGAAGATCACCAGCCCCACGATGCTCGGCGCGTCCCACCAGGTTGTGGGAGGCTCGGTGGTGGTGGCTGAGCCAGTGCTGTTCCTCAGCAGCAGCGTGGGGTTACAGCGCTGGGCTGGGGGACACACGGGGGGTCAGTCCCCAGGGCACAGAGGGACAAACACCCACTCCAGTGGGTGCTCCTGCCCCATCCGTCCCTCTCCCAAACCCAAGGCGGTGTCTGGCTCACTTGGCACGTTGGCCAGGGCGGACCAGGTGACGTAGATGGTGTAGAGGGTGATGAGGGACGCCTGCAGCAGCCCTGAGTGTGGCTGAGCCTCCTGCAAACACAACAGAGGGTGTTT
>NC_031791.1:5636632-5640003 GCF_001522545.3 Parus major
TCCCCTGGGTGCTCCTGTACCCCAGGGTGACCCTCCCAGGTGTTCCTGTACCCTGGGGTGACACAGCCCCAAACCCCTTGGGTGCTCCTGTACCCTGGGGTGACCCTCCTGGGTGCTCCTGTACCCCGGGGTGACTCTCCTGGGTGCTCCCCACTGCCTCACCTGGATCTTGGGCAGGATGGACACCACCGAGATGAGGAGGCAGAGGATGAGGTTGATGCTGATGAAGGCCTTGCCCTCCGTGCAGCCCTCGGGCTTGGTGTAGTAGACGTAGAGCAGGGCAACGGCCGCGATGGAGGCGGCGTAGAAGATGAAGGTGACGGTGCACAGGGCTGGGGGAGGACACAAAAGGGGCTGGAGCGGAGCCCCCAGTCCCAGCCAGCTCGGCCTGAGCCGGCCCTGGGCTGAGCTGAGCCCCACAGCTGCGGGCAGTGCCCCCACACCCACCTGCGTACCAGCCCTTGGCGCTGCCCTCGTCCACGTTGCGCAGCCAGCGCTGGCTCCAGGAGTGCGCCAGGTCGATGAGGAGCACCAGCTGGATGAGGATGAAGAGGAAGGAGCCGACCACACCGAAGTAGAACCAGACTTGAGAGGAGGAGAAAAGCCAGGTGAGAACAGGGCAAGGGAGTCTGGGGTTCACAGCCCTGGGTTTGATCCCGTGGGCAGCTCCTCACCTGAGGTGAAGGCACCGTCGGGGATGTAGAAGGCGCCCACCGTGATCCCCACCAGCACCAGGAACTTGAAGAACCAGAAGCTGTGGGAGGAGAGAGGAGGCAGGGCGTGCAGCCAGCGGGGACAGGGATGGGGGTCCTGCCCGTCCCCAGCGCCCCAGGGAGCAAGGGGACCCCACGCACCCGTTCTGCAGGGCGGCCCGCGGGTCCTTGCTGCTGCGCACGCACACCATCAGCACGGCGAAGAGGAAGAAGAAGGCGGCCATGGCGAAGCCCATGCGGTACACGGCCTTGTGCCCCAGGAAACTGCTGCAGTCCACGTTGGTCTGGACCCCCAGCACCGACCCACTGCCCTCACAGAAACCGGGCAGCTGAAATAGTGACGGGAGCGTGAGCATCGCCTCAGCACATCCTGCTGGGGACTGATGGCTGTGGGAGGTCTGGATCCAAGATCTACTGGTTGGACTGAAGATCAGTTTGTGAAGCCCTCAGGTTGCCAGAGCAGCTGTGGCTGCCCCTGGACCTCTGGAAGTGTCCTAGGCCAGGTTGGACGGGGCTTGGAGCAGCCTGGGACAGTGGGAGGTGGGGATTGATGGCTGTGGGGAGGTCTGGATCCAAGATCTACTGGTTGGATCAGCTTTGAAGTTGAAGATCAGCTTCTCCATTGTGAAGCTGTCGGGTTGCCCAGAGCAGCTGTGGCTGCCCCTGGACCTCTGGAAGTGTCCCAGGCCAGGTTGGACAGGGCTTGGAGCAGCCTGGGACAGTGGGAGGTGTTCCTGCCATGCCAGGGGTGGGAGGAGATGGGCTTTGAGATTCCCTTCAGCCCAAAGCATTCTGTGATTCCACACCCACCAGGAGCGCTGGTGCCACCAAGGATGGGCCAGACCATGAGTGCTGCAATGCTGAGGTGACACAGATGAAGCCACTCAGCCTGGTGGCTTTATCTGTGGTCAGTGGAAGCAGCTTTTCCCTAAAGCCCAGCTCAGCTGGCAGAGCTCTGCTCCCTCCACCCAAAGTCTCACCTCCCGGACTTGCAAATCATCAGCTGAACCCCAAAAATGGGATGTAGGAAACTTCCCTGGGAGACATCTGGGAAAACTAAAAATTGTGTGAAATTATCCCACTGTGTTTTCCCTGCCGAGGAAAACCAAGCCTAATAATTCCTTGTCCCAGTGAGGTGCTCAGAAAGAAGAACAGAAGCACATCATGACCCAAAAATTCACTTTTTTGATTCAGCCTCAAGTCCCCAGCATGATCTGGGTTGTTTCTTCCCAGGGACCTCCAGGAGCTCTTTACCTTGTGCAGCTCCTTCTCCACGCCCGGGATTATCATGATGATGGACACGAGGGTGCCCAAGAAGAGGAAGAAGGTGAAGAGGAGGCGGGAGATGGTGGAGTTCTTGGCCGAGGGGCAGCAGCCACAGAGCAGGCACGGGGCAGAGCCGCAGAGACACGACACCTGCAAGGAGACCAGCCTGGGATGAGGGGGAGAAACTGGCCCCAAAATACATGACCAGTTCGATCCTTAAGGAGATCGGCCTGGGAATCCACGCTGCTGCCCAGAGCTACTCACACAACCCCACAGCCTGCAGGACCTCACGGAAACGGCACCAAATCCACCAAAAGTGCTGCTGAAAACCAAAAGAGCTGCAGGGACAGCGTGGAACGTGGCACCCAGAGTCTGGAGGCACCCTCATGTTTGTTGCTCCATGCAAGGGTCAGAAAGAGAGCCCTGCCCTGCAGGAGCCTCCTTTTTGTACAAAAACGCAAAATCCAGTCAAATCCAGCGTGGGAAGATTTTGGTATCAGCACCAAGGGGGAAGCAGCTCATCCTGCCCTCCTTCCCCCCTGCAAAGGCCACTTTACAGCTGGGGAAACTGAGGCACGGCATCCCCGAGAGTCCCCAGTGGGTCCTGGCTTCCCAAATCCAGCACAGGCGGATCTGCCAGGGGCGCCCCATCCCAGAGACTTTCAGCAGGGAAATTCTGGCTGAGGAAACCCAAAGTCACTGATACCAAAACTCTCCTTCCAAAGAAGGTTAAAGTTGCCCCAAAATGTGAACAGGCGAAGGAAGAAAGAGCAGGATGGAAAAAGGCGGCGAGGGAAGCGGCTGCAGCAGCAGGAGAGCCGGGGGTTAATGAGGAAGTGTCGGTTTTCAGGGGCTGGTGGATGATTAAACTCTCCAGTTTCACTGTGCACTTCCTCCTGCAGTCCAGCTCACCTCAGGAAGGCTCAGGCAGGGCTGATCCCAGAGCTGGGCAAGGCAGGGAAACACCACGGGCCCCAAATACACCCCAACAGCGACTGTGCCCCAAAAACAGCGCCCCAAATACACCCGAACAGCGAATGTGCCCCAAAAACACCCATACAGTGACTGTGCCCCAAAAACAGCACCCCAAATACACCCGAACAGTGACAGCAACCCAAATACACCTGTACAGCAACTGTGCCCCAAAAACAGCACCCCAAATACACTCGAACAGTGACTGTGCCCCAAAAACAGCGCCCCAAATACACCCGAACAGCGAATGTGCCCCAAAAACAGCGCCCCAAATACACCCGAACAGTGACAGCAACCCAAATACACCTGTACAGCAACAGCACCCCACAAACAGTGCCCCAAATACACCCGAACAGCGACTGTGCCCCAAAAACAGCGCCCCAAATACACCCGTACAGTGACTGTGCCCCAAAAACACCC
>NC_031791.1:5641575-5642058 GCF_001522545.3 Parus major
CCCAACTAAACCAACACCAGCCCAACACCACCATCCCAACACCAATCCAATACCATCCAGACATTAATCCAACACCAATCCAAAAACACCCTCACAACACCACCCCAACAATAGCCCAACTACACCACCCTGAACTACACCAACCAAACTACACCACCTCAACACCATCCCAACAACACAAATCTAACAGCACCCTCCCAACACCACCCCAACAGCCCAACTACACCAACCCAACACCAATCCACAACACCACTCCAACAACTATACCAACTACATGACTGACCGAACTACACCAGCCCAAAAATGTCACCCCAACAACACCAAGTCAAACCACCACCCCAACTGCACCACCCCAATTACACCTTCTCAACTCCACCACAACACCACACCACCACCCCAACATCACCCCAAGAACACCAACCCACCACAACAGCCCAATTACACCAACACCCACCCAACTGCACCACCCCAATTACACCTTCC
>NC_031791.1:5643313-5644520 GCF_001522545.3 Parus major
CCACCACCCCAACATCACCCCAAGAACACCAACCCACCACAACAGCCCAACTACATCAACACCCACCCAACTGCACCACCCCAAAGCCAACTCGAAAATACCCACCCAATATCACCACCAAGCTATACCACCAACCCAACTACACCAGCCCAGCAACAGCCCGACTACACCCAGCCAATGTCAGCCCAACTGCATCACCCCACACCATCACCAACTCAAAATACCCATCCAACAACACCAACCCAACATCACCACCCCAATTACATCATCCCAACAACAACAGCCCAACTACTCCACTCAACAACAGCCCGACTGCACCAACCAAACTACACCAGCCCAACAACTTCAACCCAAAAACATCACCCCAACCTTCTGCTGGTAACCCCAACTCTGTCACCCAGGAGGGCGGCTCGGAATGACCACACTGCTCACGGCAGAGTCTGGAAAACCACAGGAGGCAGCAAAAGAGAAATTCTCCGCCTGTGGTTTCACCCAGGAGCCGCCTGTAGGGTTTCAATGGGGAACAGCTGAAGAAAGGGCTCGGCAATCTGGTGGTGCTGTGACTCAAGGGGTGCAGGCAGAGCAGATGGAGTCAGGATGTTCTCGTTAAAAATAATAATAATTTTAAAAAATACAGATTTACAGATTAGGGGGAATGTTTCATTCAGTTTGGGGTTTTTGCAGTGTTGTTGTTCTTCAGCTCGGACCTGTACAAAAACAGCCCCTTCATCAACGACTTCCACAGGAAGGAACAGGAAAATTAAACCCATACAGTGACCCTGCTCTGTTACCACAGTCTGAGCCACAACAGGTGTTTTTTGGGGAAAAAAAATTCCAGAATTCATAGAGAAACCTCCACAGCCCTGCTCTGGAGTAAATCCCTGCTCTCCCAAAATCTGCCCATAAGGAAAAGCACAGGAATGTGTTACAGAGGCCTTGCAGACCTCCCTCCCTCCCTCCAGTCCCTCATTTCTAAACATCCTGTTCGTTAAACCTCCGGCGCTCAGAGGTCAAGTTGCAAAACAGGTCCCATTTCCAGGTTTCCAGGCCGGCAGCTCCCAGGCTGACTCCACAGCCCTGCCCTGGCCCCGTGCCCACAGGTGAGGCACTGCCGGGGCAGGAAGTGCTGGTGTGGGCAGGTGTCTGCGTCACCCGAACCACACAACTCACGTCACAGAGCACAGCACCCCAAATCGCTCACCCTGTG
>NC_031791.1:5645794-5648785 GCF_001522545.3 Parus major
GGGGTCCCCCGCATCCCCCCCATATCGGGGGTGTATCCTGCCGGGGGTCCCCCGCATCCCCCCCATATCGGGGGTGTATCCTCCCGGGGTCCCCCTGCGATCCCAGGGGTGCATCCCGCATCACCCTGCTGCCCTCCCTCGGACCCCTCCGCGTCCCGGGGTAGCGGGGCACATCCCCGGGGTGTCCCTCAGCCGGGCACATCCCCGGGGTGTCCCTCAGCCGTCCCCGGGCCTCCCCGGACCCTCCTCCGGTGGCGCAGCAGCCGCGACTCGCCCGCCTTGGGCCGCGCCCGCCGCTGCGGCACCGCAAGCGCTCCGGTGGCCCCCCCGCTCCGGGCGGGCACTCACACAGCTGAGCAGGGAGCAGACCCCGAGACAGGCCCCCATCGTGCTGCCACCGCTCCCGGCTCCCTCTCGCTCCCGGCTCCCGGCTCCCGGCTCCCGGCTCCCGGCTCCCGGCTCCCGGCTCCCGGCTCCCGGCTCCCGGTCCCCGCCGCCGCCGCCCTGGCTCCGCCCAGACCGGGGAGCTCGGGGCGGCCGCTCCCGCCGCGCCTCCCCCGGGGCGGCCCCTACGGCGGCGGAGAGGAGAGCGAGAGAGGGTCCGGGCCCCTGCCGACCGCAGGGAGCCCCTCCATGGCCCCTCCATCCTCACTCCGCCCCCTTCTCCATCCCTCTCCATAGCCCTCCCTCTCCCTTTCACCCTCCTCCATCTCCTCTCCGTGCCCGGTTACTGCCGGGGGGACCCCACCTACACATGGGGACGGGTCTGGGTGGGGGCTCTGGGACATCGCCAGGACAGGGGGGGATGGCCAGGAACCCTGCTAGAAGCAACCGGTGAGAAGGGGCCATGGAATTCCAGAAGGGTTTGGGTTGGAAGGGACTTAAATCCCACCCAGGGATTTAAATCTCCCCTTTTCCAATCTCAAGCCATTCCCTGTGTCCTGTCCCTCCAGGCCTTGTCCCCAGTCCCTCTCCAGCTCTCCTGGAGCCCCTGCAGGCCATACTGGGAGGCTGACTGGAGCCTCAGGAAGTTCAACAAGGTGAAAGGACAAAGTTCAGTTCTTCGGGAGAACAACCCCAGACTCCCATGTGAAATGGAGACCACTCAGCTGGAAAACAGGGAAAGGCCCTGGGGTGCTGCTGGGCACCGGGGGAACACGAGGCAGGCAGAAGGTGAGAGGTGTCCTGGGCTGCACCAGGTCAAGGGAGGGGTTCCAGGGTGGTGTGTCCCGTTCTGGGCTCTCCAGAACAAGAGGTGTGGGCATGCTGGAGAGTCTCCAACGAAGGGCCACGAAGGTAATGAAGGGTGTGGAGTATCCCACGTGTGAGGAAAGGCTGAGAGGCTGGGGCTGATGGGTCTGGAGAGGGGTTTGGGGGGTCTCACTCGTACAGAAACACCCACTGCTGTCACTGGAGAAGCTGATCAGGCTGGCTGAGCTTGGCTTCCCCTGCCCTGTCACCCTTAATGTGCCTGGAAATGATTCCCAGGATCAGCTCCTCCATCTCCTTCCCAGGGATTGAGGCTGATGTGTCCACAGTTCCCGGGGCCCGCCCTGCCCTTCTGGAAGGAAGGCAAGAAGTGACATTCCAGACTCTTCCAGACTCTTCTCTCCATCCCCACGGTCAGTGAAAGGTTGTTGAGAGGGTTCTCCTCCTGCAGGAACCCTTCTTGCTGGGTTTGACATCCAGCTCCAGCATTCCCAGTGCTCCCAGCAGCCCCACCAGGCTGAACCCCCTCCCCTGCAGGGCCAGACCCCGGGTCAGGGGCTGAGGGTGGCACAGAGCAGGTTTTTCCTGCTCCTCCTGCCCAGCCACAGCCTGGCACACCCTCCCAGGGCACTGAGGGCTCTGCCGGGTGTGATTCAGGGCCTGGGATAAACCGGGAGGTGCCAGCCCACTTCCACACCCTAAATTTAGACAGAGGAGGAAGCACGTGAGAATGTGACAGCAGCAGCCTTGGGGGCGCAGGGCTGGGGCCAGATGTCCCCCGTGTCCTTGAGGAAGAGGAGGGTGTCACACTTCTTGCTCCAGAGGGAAAGCTCCGGGGCTTGGCCCCTGACCAGCAGTTGGCACAAATGAATAAAGGATTGTCTGAGCCTCTGTGGGCTCCCAAAATCTGCTGGCAGGGCTCAGCCCTGCAACGGGAGAGGTGAGCGCCCGAAAAGTGATCCCAGCTGGTCTCAGGTTCCTCCTTCCCGGAGGCGCTGGGGGGTGTGCGGGGACCTCCTGCCCCGGCACGGGTCTGGCAGCGCCCCCGGCCCCGGGACACGATGGGCTGGCTCTGCCACAGCCCCCGGCAGCGCTCGGGGGGCTCGGCCAGCTCCCGTCTCCTCCTGGCAGAGCCCTGTGACAGAATGTCCTTCAGTCGCTGTCCCCTCGGGCAGGACAGATCGGCCGGGCAGGTGTTTGTCCCCCCGCTGTCCTTGCGGGCACACGAGGAGCAGGAATCCTTGCAGGGACCGGTCCCCCCCGCCGCTGTCCCCTCCTGGTCCCTCTGATGGTGCCACCAGGTGGCAGTGCCGGAGTGGGGACACCGGGGTCGGTCACTGCGCTCCGGCCCTACTGCCACCAGGGCCAGCATCACTCCCCCGCTGCCCCCGTGTCCTTGTCCCCGTGCCGGGAGGGGCTGTGGCCAGCGAGGGCTGTCCCGGGCGGGCGGGACCCAGCGCTGGGACAGCCCTGCGACAGCAGTGCCACAGGTGACAGAGCCGTGATGGGCCCCGGACAGAGCAGCTGTCACAGGGGGATGAGGAATGGGAGGTGTGGGGTGTCAGCAGGGCTTAGGGGGTGCCTCCAGCCATGCCAGCCCCTGTCCCGCTGATGGGAGCATCCCTGCATCCCCAAAAAACGCTTCTTTTTCCCCCTCTGCTTCTTCTCCTGCATCCCTCAGCATCCCCAGGCATCTTTGTCCTGGTGTGATTCATGAGGGCTTGGGGCTCTCAGAACCCCAAATACAGCTCATTAGGGCTCGGGGTTCCCAAAACCCCAAAT
>NC_031791.1:5649771-5651405 GCF_001522545.3 Parus major
GGGGATTGTGGGGTTGGGGGATTGTGGGGCTGGGGGGAGCAGGGCCAGGAGCAGCTTGCCAGGGATGCCCAGGGAAACAAACGCTCTCATGTGACTGTATCTGGGACAATACCAGCTTAGCCGTGGGTGCAGCCAGCAGGAATCCTGCTGCTCCCGAGCCCTGCTAGGCATGGATAAACCTACATTAGAGCAATTAATAATAATTAATAATTGGGTCTGCACTTGGAAAAGCAGCTGAAGCCAGCGCTGGTCTCCAGAGCGTTGTCTAGACAGGGAAATGTGAGGTACAGTTTTGGGGTGATGGGTTTGGGGTTGGCAGAGCCCTGGGCTGTGGGGTTTTCCTGCCTTTGGCATCCTGGGAGATCCTGGGTGGGATTTAGGGCACACAGGACCCTTCCCCTCAGCTGCCAGCAGGCACATCCCAGCCTTGGGGGTTTGGGGACCCTTCACCCACCCCGTGCTGCAAGGAAAGGCAGGAATGGAGCCCCCCAGCTCAGATCTGATGCTTCCCTCGGGGTCTGAAGCCCCAGGTAAGATGGGGACAGGCACAAATCCAGGCTGGGATGGGAAGGATGAGCGCAAAAGGGCTGGGATGGAAGCAGCCCCCTTGCCCTGGTCCCAGGATGCTCCTGAGGCAGGAGGAGAATTAGTTTTCCACTAAGCTCATCTGTAATAAACACAGACACGGGGGCAATGGGCAATTGCTCGGCCTTTAATTACAGCCAGTCAGGGTGTTCAGGGTCACAGGAGCCGGGATCCAGAGCCAGGGGGAATGAGGGGGGTGATTCTCAGGAGGAACACTGCAGGAATCTGCAAAACCTTCTGTGCCTGAGCTCCTTTGTCATCCCTTGCACTCAGCAGGAGCCTCCTGTCCTCCCAGCCCAGAAGATCTCAAATCCCAGAGCCGTGGATACCAGAATATCCCGAGCTGGAGAGGACCCACATGGATCACCAATCCCAAATCCTGGCCCTGCCCAGACACCCCAACCCTGGCAGCGGTGTCCAAACACTCCTGGCATTCCCTGGGCATCAGCACAGGAGCCTGATGGAGCCCCAGGAACCCCTCAGAGCCCCCTGACAGCCTTCCCACCCTCCAGCATTGCTTCTGGAAAACTCACTGAGCTACCTGGAATGTCTTAACGGCCACAGGGGCTGAGGGGCCCTCACTAAACCCCTCCCTCATCGTGTTGGGGTCTTCTCCCCACAGCCTGTCTCATCCGGGAGGATGAAGGGCTGGAAACGCTGAGTCCCGGTTGGTGCCGGGCTCCCAGACACGGGGACGGGCTGGGAAAGCTGCGCTGGTTCCCTGCTGAGCTGGACAGATGCTGTTTGTCCTTCTCCTGGCGCTGCCCAGACGCCTGCCTGGTGATGGATGGCGGTGTCACAGTGTCACAGCAGAGATCCTGTGCTGTCACAGCCGCTGGGTGGGAAATGCGGGCGGTGACTCCACCGTGAGCTGCGCCGCTCCCCGGAGGATCTGAGTGCCGGGGTGGAGGGGAAGGGAGCCTGCAGGGGGAGACCTGAAGGTGTCCTTGGTCCACCTGGCAGGAGGAGCTGATTCTTCCCTTCTGTCTGCTTGGATCCTCAAGACTTGAGACCCTCCTGGTGTTTTCCTTCCTGGTGTCCAAAGTCAC
>NC_031791.1:5653006-5653756 GCF_001522545.3 Parus major
CCACCCTTCTCCAAACTCCCTCAGGAGCCCCCCTGAGCCCCTCCCCACGTCCCCTGCTGGGCAGGACAGCTCCAGTGCCAGCTGGACGCACGGGAGCCGGGGCAATGCCGTGGGGATGGGAAATCTGGGAGAGCTGCCCGAGGCACGTGCGGGTTTCGAGGCTCTTCCTCTGCATCCTTCATGATTCTCCCTCTCAGAGAACGGTTAATGAGCTGTGGAGACCCAGTTAGACTTCTCTGGTTGGCCTTTCACCTCGTTCTGGCCAGTTAGAACCAAAAAAAGAGAAAAAAGAACCCAAACAAACCAAAAAGAAAGAACCCACAAGTGGTGGCGTGGAGACAATTAGCTCAGTGTCTGCTTAATGAGTTCATTAAGAACATCCCTCTTTGTCAGGAGAGGCAGGAGCCGAGCTGAGCCCATCCCCGAGTCCTGAGAGCCTTTGTGGGGTGCACACCAGCCCATCCCGGGTTTGGGCTTTGCTGCCTGCACCCCGTGGGCTCCCGGAGCCTCTCGGGCTGTTCTTTGTTAGGCTCAGCTTGTCCAGCTGAGTTTTCCCAGGATCACAGATCCTAACAAACTCCAGATGCTGCGGGTGAACCCCAGAAATCCTCGGGGCGGGGGCAGAACCGGCGCTCCGAGACGGGGAGAAGCCGCGGGGAGCAGCGGTGGTCACCTGGGGGGACCGCGGGGTGACAGATGCCAGCAGCACGGAGCCCCCCGGTGCTGGGGGACCGCGGGGTGACAGATGCC
>NC_031791.1:5654084-5659101 GCF_001522545.3 Parus major
GCACGGAGCCCCCCGGTGCTGGGGGACCGCGGGGTGACAGATGCCAGCGGCACGGAGCCCCCCGGTGCTGGCAGCCCCCCCTGCCCGGCGCTGCCGAGCCCCACGTGGCCGTGCCGAGCAGATTTTGCTTGGCTGCCTGGGCTATATTTAGCCGCCTGTAAAAGGGGTTAGCGAGCAGCGCTGGAGCCAGTGGCACAGCTAAGAATGTCAACGTAAGAGCAGCCAGGGATAAAAAAAGCCCAGGCCGGGCGCTGGGAGCTTTGCACAAATCCCGGTGGCTGCGGGAGGCGGGCAGGGCTGCAGCATCTCCCGGTGGCACCGGGCCGGGGCCGCTCCCCGTGCGCCCACCTGGAGGCTCCTCAAGGTTTTGGGGCTGGTTCTGGGCAGCTCTGCGCTCAGCTGGGCAGCCGGGGGCTGGAAGCCGGTGGGTTTGGTGGAATGGCCGAGTTCTAGGGGCGGGTGTCCCCCTCTGGGGAGGGGACGGCGGCAGGCGGGGGGCACAAGGCGCTCCCCCCGAGCTGGGAGGTGTTTGTGAGGCTCCACATCCCCATCCAGGCATCTGGAACTTACTGGAGCGTGAAGAATAGATTTGAGCGCTGCATTTTATATTTTTTTTTTTGCCCATGAACACATTTTTTTGGGATGCTGCCTTTGTGCTCGGTTAACCCCAGCACACCTTCCCTCCCAAGGCTCCCCTCGCAGCCCTGATCCGGCCCCTTAAAGCAAGAACTGGACAAATCCCGGCTCATCCCAGCCCTTCCCACCACATCCCAGCCCTTCCCACCACATCCCAGCACATCTCAGCCCGTCCCACCACATCCCAGCCCTTTCCAGCACATCCCAGTTCTTCCCAGCTCATCCCAGCTCTTTCCAGCACATCCCAGTTCTTTCCAGCACATCCCAGCTCTTCCCATCACATCCCAGCTCTTTCCAGCACATCCCAGCTCTTTCCATCACATCCCAGTTCTTCCCAGCTCATCCCAGCTCTTCCCATCACATCCCAGCTCTTCCCAGCACATCCCAGCACATCCCAGCTCTTCCCATCACATCCCAGCTCATCCCAGCACATCCCAGCTCTTTCCAGCACATCCCAGCTCTTCCCAGCACATCCCAGCTCTTCCCAGCTCTTCCCAGCTCTTCTCATCACATCCCAGCACGTCCCAGCCCTTTCCAGCACATCCCAGCTCTTCCCAGCTCTTCCCAGCTCTTCCCACCACATCCCAGCACGTCCCAGCCCTTCCCAAGCCCTCGTGCTCTGCTCTGAGCTGTCCTGACCTTGCCTGGGCTCACTCCTGCCTGTGCTGCCCAGAAATGTGGGATTTCAGCCAATGGCAGAGCCCAGGCACAGGCCAGGTGGTTTCCTGGGCTAATTCCCAGGAATAATTTGTGTGTTCTGCTGGTGCTCTGGGGCAGGGGATGAATCTTTTGGTGGCTGAACCCCAAGAGAGGCACTTTGAGTCATTCAGAGCCCCTTTTTTCCCAGAGCTCCTGTGATGAACTGGCAGCAGGATGAGCCTCAGGCTGGGATTGCATCTGGTTGTGGGATCTGCCTCACCTTTGGGGCGGGAAGGAGCTTCTGCTGCTGCAAAAACAGCAACAAATCATTCTTTGGGTTGAAATTTTCCATTCTGCCGGGGACAGCGAGGCTGCAGATGGGTTGCAAAGACCTGTGCAACTCTCTGCAGCTATTCCAGCCGCCCTGACGGCTTGAGTTAGGGAATAAAACCAGGAAAAGCATCTCGTGCGCCGTCCCCCAGCGGGGCAGGATGCTCCGGGCTGAGCACACGCGGCGGGGGGAAGGTCTCCGACAGCTCCCCGATGTCCTGGGGGCAGATGGAGCCGCAGAATCCTCGTGCCCTGTAAGGACAGGGCGGAGCAGCGCGCTGGGATGCAGATGGCAGAGTCCTGGAGCACGGAGGGTGCCTGCGAAGGGCACTGCTGCAGCACTGACATGTCCAGACTCTTGGCTCAGTGTGACGCTCCAGCCTGCCTGGTGACAAATCTTCTCCCTGGGAGCCGTTTGCTGGCATTTTCCCTCTGCTTTGAAATCCTCCAGGCAAGGAAAGGCTTTGGCTGCCTCTGGCCCCCGGGATCTCGCAGGCAGGAAGGCTCTCCCCGAGGGCTGAGATCCATCCCCCAGGAGCCTCCTCCATCGCTCCAGGGCCGGTCTCCAGGCCCTGTCCTGCTGGAGCTGATGGAAAGTCCCGGCCCCCAGCCAGAGAACAACCTGCAGGTCCCCAAACCCTGTGACCCGTGTCCCAAAATAGCTCCTTAACCGAGGGACTGACGCAGCCCCTGGGCTCAGGAGTGACCTTCCCTGCGCGTCACCTGAGTCCCCAGCGGGGCAGCAGGGGCTCAGCCGGGCTGCAAATCCCAAAGAAGCCTCCAAAAGAGGAACAGCAAAGGGCTCCTCTGCCCCCGGTGACTTTTAACCCAGATCTGAGCCCGCAGTGCTGGGCAGGGCAGTGGAAAACAGCTCTGCTCCCTCCCTCTGCCTCCACACCGGGAACTGCTCCGCACCTGCAGCAGCCCGAGGCTCGGGGGGGTTATTGACCCTCCTGCCCCAGGGGGATAAAGCAGCTGGGCAGGACGAGGAGGATGGACTCTTCCAGACCCGTTTTCTGCTGGGGAAATGGGATTCAGAGCAGGTGGCAGAGCAGGGAGCGGTCTGAGCCCATCCTCGCTGGCTCCGCACCCCCGATGGATCAGTCGGGGACTCTCCCACAGATATATTCCAGGCTGCCCAGCGGCAGGGAAGCTCATCCTGCTGGGATCATCCTGGGAAGCAGATCCCAGGGTCTGCAAAGCCCCACAGCAGCAGCTGAAGGAGCAGAGGAGGCGCAGAGCAACCTTTGCCCCCACGCTGGTGCAGCAGCAGGCACCATGGCCCTGCCCTGGCCCAGCTCCCGATGGGAGCTGCCTGAGCAGGGAAAAATTCTGGAATAATTCTAGAATCATTCTGGAATCGTTCTGGAATAATTCTGGAATCGTTCTGGAATCATTCTAGAATCATTCTGAAATAATTCTAGAATCATTCTGGAATCATTCTGGAATCATTCTGGAATCATTCTGGAATCATTCTGGAATAAGTCTGGAATAATTCTGGAATCATTCTGGAATAATTCTGGGATAATTCTAGAATAATTCTGGAATAATTCTGGAATAATTCTGGAATATTTTTTCCCTCCCAGCTGCTGTCCTGAGTCCCTGGAGTTTGTACCCGAGAGTTCTGGGAGCTCCAGCTGGGGCTCTGGGCTGCTGATGCTCATCATGTCCTGGCTGCAGGGGGGCTGGGAGAGGTTATTCCGTGTCAGCGCCGCACTGGTGGGAGATGCAGGGACTCACACACCTCTGCTGTGCCTCAGTTTCCCCAGCTCCCCCCTGAGCATCACACTGGAGGGAATGCGGTGTGCTGTGGCTGCCGCTCGGCTGTCCCAGGGCAGAGCATCCCCCGGGGCCGCTCGGGAGCTGGAGGAAGGGAGAACTCTCCAAGGTGCTCCGGATCTCAGCGGGCTCTCCTCCCGCTCCTTCCCATCCCAGCAGCACGCCCTCCCTCGCTCCCGGCCGTCCCCTCGGCCAGCCACAGCAGTGTCACATCCGAGCGGGTGCCAGGCAGGATAAACATCGCCGCTGCTCGGCCCGACACCGCTCCGGAGAGCGGAGACAGTCAAGGAGAAAGCGGAGCGTGAGCAGCTAAAAATAGCGGCTGGCGAAGGCTCCGCTCGCCGTCACCACGCGGAGCGAGCAGCGGCTCCGGGGTCCCTCCCCCTCCGCGGTTCTGGGCTCCGGGGGACCCGCAGCAGCACCGGCCGTGTCCTGGTGGCGCCGCTGGCCCTGTCCCCTGGCACAGCCGGGGCTGTCCCGCTGGTGGCTGCGGGGGTTGGGGACACGAGCCACCCGCGCCACCAGGACACGGCCGGTGCTGGTGCCCGGTACCCCCGGACCCCAAAATCGCGGAGGGGCGGCAGCCGGGGGAAGGAGCCGGGGGAAGGAGCCGGGGGAAGGAGCCGGGGGAAACATCGCCCGCCCCGGGTCAGCAGCCGGGCCGTGCCCGGAGCAGCCAGCGGGGTGTCCCCATGGTCCCCAGGGGAAGGGACCCCTGGCTCCAGGGGCTCAGCATCGCCCCTCGCCATCGGCAGGGAGAGCAGCTCTGCCGGGCCGGGAATTTGGGATCGCGCCCCCAGCCCCGCTCCCGCCGGGAGCAGCGTCCCCGAGCCGGGATGGGGAGCAGAGACCCTCGGGGGTCTCTCCAAAAGCACACCCAGCCCTGGGGACAGCCACCTTCAGGGCCAGGAGGGACATTTTGGAGCCTGTCACCAGCCCCACACGGTTTCCCAGTTGCAGGGATGCCGATGGAAGCGCTGGGAGGTGGTTCCTGCTCCTGTGTGGAATTCCAGTGGATTTTAATTCCAGCTCTGCCTCCCCCGCCTCGCTGGCCTGACCCAGCTCAGGGCTGGGGGTGCGGACCCCATCTCACACCCTCGGTGTCAGCCGTGTCCCCCCCTCAAGGTGACACGGGTGCCAGGCCAGGAGCAGCTGGTGGCGTCTGCTCCGTGCCCGGGCTGTGCCCGGCGGCCTCCCAGCCCCGGTGCGGGGTGATCCGCTGGATTTCCAGCCACATCCAGGGTCTCCCAGCCCCCCGCCCCCTCCCCCATCCACCGCAGACACAGATTTTTTTAATTCTTTTTTTCTTTCCCTCCCCCCCGAAGATTCGGAGTCTGCCGTTGATTTTTTTTGGCTGAGTTAAAGCTGTGTGGGTTGGGGTCAAATTGTGGCGGGGGGCGAGCAGAGCCCCCTCAACCCACCCCCACCCCCCCGGGGGGCTCTGCAGCCGGGGAGCCGAATCCAGAGGAAATCTGAGGGAAAATGACCCATTTCCCCAGCAGGGCTGGTGGCCAGGCCGGGCTGCGAGCCCCCCGCCCGGGCTGGGGCAGAGCCGCACGGAGCGTGGGGGGATTGGGGGCCGGGGGGATGTCACAGCCCCCTCCCCCGTGTGCCAGCGCGGGGGGACGCGGGG
>NC_031791.1:5659315-5667083 GCF_001522545.3 Parus major
AGGGCCGCCTGGAGCCGGAGGCTTCCCCGCGGCTCCTGCCGAGCGCGGAGCATCCTTCCCCCGGCAGCCGGGCTGGCACCGGCACCGGCACCGGGATCAGCATCAACACCAGCACCGGCATCACCCCCGGCATCGACATCACCCCCGGCACCGTCACCGGCACCGACACCGACATCACCCTCGGCACCGACATCACCCTCGGCATTGACATCACCGGCACCGAAATCCCCGGCACCGCCGGCACCGACATCCCCATCACCCCCGGCACCGCCGGCACCGCCGGCACCGGCAGCAGCACCGACAGCAGCACCGGCAGCAGCACCCTCGGTGTCACCACCAGCACCGGCCTCGGCCCCGGGCTCGCCGCTGGCACCAGGTGAGCGGCGGGCGGGGGCTCGGTGCAGGTGACTCGGTGGCACCGAGGCCCTGGGCCAGCGCCGAGGGTGCCCTGGGCTCCCCGGGGCCAGGGAACCGGTGCCCACCGTGGGGACTGGTGCCCATCCCGGGAAGGCGGTGCCCACCCTGGGCACCTCCCTGGGAAGGTGGGGAGGCCGGAGGGTCAGGGGATGGCGGTGGCCTCGGGGACAGATGGGTTTTTGGGGGGGCTGAAAGTTTGCAGCAGCTGCGGTGGGGTGCTCTCGAGGGCTTGGGGTGCGCCAGGGGGCTCCGGGGAGGATTTGGGTCTGAGGCACCGAGCAAGGCTCGGTCTCAGGGTGGGGACTTCAGATCGACCCCCATGGCGGCACCTCTGTCGCGCCCCGCGTGTCCAGGGGTCACCGCTGCCCCCTCCACCTTTCCCCCTGCCCTGTTCTCCTCTCGGCCACCGCACCTCCACCCCCACCCCCAGCTCCAGCCCTCGGCTCCCCGGATCGGAGCTTCCCAGACGATTTGGGCCCGGGGGGCTGCGGGGGTCGCCAGGCACGGAGAGTCCCCCCAGGGCTGAGCACCCCCGTGCAGGGGACGCGCTCCCGTGGCGCTTCCTCCCGGGAGGAAAGGGCTTCCCCCAGGGACAGCTCCTCCTCCCTGCCTTCGGGGCATCATTTTGGCAGATTGCCCCTGCAGATGCTTGGATCGGGTCCCTTTGGTCCCCGGAGCTGGCTGCTGTCCCCTGGCTGGGTGGCAGCGCCACCGAGGAGGTGGCAGAGGGGTCCCGTGCTCACCCCGAATGCTCCCAGCCCGTGACCTTGGGGTGTCCAGCAAGGGCCACCTCGGTCCTCGCTGTCACAGCCCTGCCGCTGTCCCCCTGTCCCTTCCCCTGCTCTGCGCCGTCTCCCCCCGAACAGGAGGAGGTCGGCAAGGGGAAAGGTGGTGCCAGAGACGGATTCTCACTTCTTTAAATTGAGGGAATCCCGGCATTTCTGCCCGGGCTGGGATGCTGGGAGCGGAGTGGGGGAGCTCTGGGAGAGGCTCTGGGGGTTTGGCTGTAGCAGGAGACCTCGGGTTCAGCTCTGGGGGCAGCTGGAGGAGCTCTGGTGGGTGCTGCAGGCCTGGGGGGACCTGGCACCATGAGCGGGATGGGAGCCATGGCCCTGCCTTGGCTCCTGGAATTCCGGCAATTCCAGCTCCTGGCTCAGCCCCGGGGGGTTGGATCCCGCTCTGCTCCATCACGGATTTCCAGCTCTCACCCCAGAGCGCCTGCACGGATTTTTT
Organism: Parus major; assembly: GCF_001522545.3. Taxonomy (NCBI): domain Eukaryota; kingdom Metazoa; phylum Chordata; class Aves; order Passeriformes; family Paridae; genus Parus; species Parus major. Next base: position 5,660,966 of record NC_031791.1, read on the forward strand.
CCCTCCTTGGCTTTTGGTCCCTTCCCTGGCAGCTCCCAGGGGCCGGGGGTTTGGTCACAGGGTGGTGGTGCCAGCTGGAGAATCCTGCTGGTGCAGGGATGGCAGGAAACATCTGGATCGCCTCCATGAGAGGTCTCCCCACCGGCTGGGGGGTGCTGGGGGCAGCTGGGTGTCCTGGAAGTTTTCCCCTCCCTCCCTCCCTGGCCGGGCTGCAGCGGGAAGGAGAGGATCCTCCGGCATCCAGAGCCCTGGGGGAGGCACATCCCCGGGGAGCCGGAGCGTCCCGGGCAGGTTCAGCTGCCTCTGCTCCCCGGAATTCCGGGTGCCCTCGCTTATCCCGGTGCTCGGGCAGGGCTGGGAGCCTCCTCCATTCCCGGTCCTCTCCAGGTGCCAGCAGGCAGGTGGAGGAGAAGGAGCTGGCGCAGGGAGACGAGGCTCCCGTGGTGCACGAGCTGCGGTGTCCCGTGGCGCTCCCGGCATGGCACAGCCTGGGATGCGCTTGGTGGCACCCGGCTGGCGCCCTGTGACAGCCCACGGGGCTCCTCACAGCTCCCTGGGCTTCCCCTGGCACCAATCCTGTGCCACCCAGGGCTCCAGAGCCAGCGAGGGTGTCCCCGTCCCCATCCCCAGGTCGTGTCCGTCAGCTCCGCCCGGGATGCTCGGGCTGAAGCAGAGCTTGAAAACCACTCGGGGAGGAGGGAGCCCGAGCTTGGTGAGGAACGGAACTGCTGTGGGTGTGGGTGACACGTTTATTATGCAAAATTACCTGGTTTTATTATGCAAAATTACAGTTTGTGGTGTGTCGGAGCAGGGAACTGAGGGTTCTGCTGGGAGCTCCATTACCCAGGGCTCAATCACCCTAATTACCCTCATTAGATGTCTTCCTTCCCCACAGAGCCGCTGTTGGCTCCCAGAGCGGGGCTGGGGTATCCCGGTACCCCCGTGGGGCTGGGGGCGGCTCCGTCCCCTCCTGCCAAAGGGGCCGGAGCGTTTCCCCCTCGGACTCAAACAGGATCCGGATGCAGCCGAGGGAACTGAGGAATGTGGGGAAGGAAGGCTCAACCCAGCACCTTTGTAGGGTCCCTGATGGGCACCCAAACTCCCCAGGGGAAATTCCTGTGCTCAGCCCAGCGCTCCAGCTGATTGCCTTTAATCAGTTAATTAACGGGAATTAACTGGTGCGGGTGGAGGATGGAATAGGAATAGCTCTGGAATAGGTCACGGCCCACAGGCTGGTGAGCACCTGGCTGGCCTGGGAGCGGCTGGAGCAGCTTCCATTCCTCCCTGGGATGGGGTTGGGATCCTTCCATCCTTTGGGATCGCGGGAGCTCCTCCTGCAGGAATGATCCCCAAACCCGTGTGGGGTGGGGTTCTCTCCCCGCTGGATCCCGGAGCCGTCCCCTGCCCTGGCTCTGGGAATAAAGGTGCTGCCAGCCCTTGGGATTTGCCGTGTTCCCACAGGGAATAGCCATAGCTGGAGCACTGCTGGTGGCTCCTGGTGCTTTCCATGTCCCTGGTGCTGCAGAGGGGACGTTCCCACTGTCCCTGAGCCGCTCCCAGCGCACGGATCAGAGCCTGGCAGGGAGCTGATCCCTTCCTCAGGAGTGCCCTCCTGCCAGCAGCAGCATTCCCAGAGCTCCGGGTGCCTCCTGGCAGAGGGACCCGGCCCCTCCCGGTCTCCAGAAGTGACGGGAAAAGCCAGAAATGCTCGTTGTGAGCACGAGGCGATGGGAACATTCCCCAGGGGAGAGCAGGAGGGATGGGAAGCATTGATGTGCCGGGCTGGGAGCCTCGGAGGATGGCCAAGAGGAGCTGGGATTTGGCCATTCCCACTCTGGCAGCACAGCTGAGGTTATCCAGGTTTCCCATGGCCTCTCCAGGAGGTTTGGGATGCTGGTGAAGCCCTGCAGTGTCAGCCCACGTGCTCGTGCCCGCTGAGCCTTTGGTGCTTCGCTCTCTAATTGGAGCAGCTTGTCCAGGGCTGGGATCCCGGTGCTCCAGAGGGATTCCCACATCCAGCTTGGCTTTCAGCACCTTTCCAGGATGCCCCGTGTGCTGCTCCCAGAGGGAAAACGCCTGGATTTTATCCCGCTGTGGGCTGGCAGGAGAAGCTGAGCTCAGCAGGGTTGTGCCAGGATTAAAGTGCTGAGTCCTCTGGAGCTCTTTTCCCCAGCCCAATCCAGGTCTGAGGGATCCAGAGGGGATTTTCTCTGGAGTCGCTGCCCGGTGGGGCAACAAAACTCTGATGTGGGACACGGTGTGAGCACCCCCAGGTCTGGGATTTGGGTTGGCAGAATTCGGGATTGCTCAGAGAAATTTAGGATTGGGATGCCAGGGAGCACAAGAGCCGGATTCACTCCCTCACCGGAGCAGGACTTGCTCTGGTTTGTGTTTCCAGCCTTAAAATCCAAAGGGAGAGTTTATACAAACAGCCTGAAATCCCTTCTGGGCAGACTCGGCTTGGATTTCAGGATTTTTCCAGGTTTCTGGTGGATATTAAGCACAGCTGAACTCTGCCATCATCCCCCTGACGGAGGGAGCAATAACACAGGCTCAGCTTCTGCCGGCGGCTCCATTCCGCGGATGTCAGCAGCAAACCCCACCTCCCCTGCACATCTCCCTGCTGGAAGCCAGGAATTACAGGGAATGGAGATTAACCAGAGCCCCATTTCAGAGCCCTTCCTTCAATGGGAATTGAGGTCCCAGTGCTGAGCCCACGGAGGGAAGGGTTTGTGCTCCGCCTAGGCCTGGGACTCAGCTCAGCTTTGGGGTGGAAATAAAAATTCCAAGTCCTACAGCTGGGAAAAAATATAATAACCAATCTAAAAATAATTAGTCATGGAATCCGTGGTTGGAAAGGACCTTAAATCCCATCCAGGGACACCCCCAAGGTCACCCCCACTGTCCCCAGGAATACCTCCCACTGTCCCCAGGGTCACCCCCACTGTCCCAGGGTCACCCCCCACTGTCCCAGGGTCACCCCCCACTGTCCCAGGGTCACCCCCACTGTCCCAGGGTCACCTCCACTGTCCCCAGGGTCACCCCCACTGTCCCAGGCTGCTCCAGCCCCAATGTCCAGCCTGGCCTTGGGCAGTGCCAGGGATCCAGGGACAGCCACAGCTGCTCTGGGCAGTGAGACCCTAAATGGTGCAAAAGGGAGCAGAGGATGAAGGCTGATCTTTAAAAGGATCCCTGGGATCCAGGGAGAGATCTGGGTGGGATAATTCAGGATCTGGGTGTGAGCAGGGCAGCATGGACACCAGGCAGGGAGCAGAGAGAGGGATGTGAGGATGGTGGAGGGGACAAAGAGACGCTTCAGCATTTCCCAAATCCGTGGATGAGACAATCCAAGCACGAGCAGGAGTGGTGGAGAATGGGGAAAGCTGGTCTGGACGTGAGGATGAGTGTGCAAGAACAGGAGGAAGGCCAGAGCTGAAGGCAGGACCCAACAGGAAGGGGCTCAGAGGGTGATGGGAATCCCTCTGGAAGTGTTTTATCCCAGCGAGGAGGATCCACTGCTCCTCGGGGAGGGAAGGAGCAGGAGCCACGTGTCCGATGCCTTTGGATCGTGGGTTTTGCTGGGAAGGGAATCACAGGGAAGAGCCAACCCTGCAGGTACCGGGATGTGCTGGAGCTTCTTGGGCTGGGTCAGAGCTGTGGGGAGCTGCCAGCATCACCTCTGCTCAGAAATCCCACTGCAACAATTCCTCAGAGCTTGGGGAAAATTTGGGAGCCAGGGGAAAACTGGGGGAAAGGCAGTGGGAGAGTTTGCTGGTGCTGCAAGCAGGATGCAGGTCTGTCTGGATCCCTGCACCTCCGCGCTCCTCGCTCACTCCAAAGGTGCCCGGCAAGATCCGAGCTGGCCCAAATTCCTGCCTGGCCCACCTGGAATCCTGGGGATTCAGGGGTGAAAGTGCCAGGCCATGGTTGGAGAGGTTCTGCTGCCCAGGGCAGGCAGGGGGGTGCCGGCATCCCACGGGAATGGGTCCTGGAAGCTGCATCCCTGCCAGGAGGGATCATCCTGTCCTGTGTGTGAGCAAAACCTATTCCAAAAGTCATTCTGCACCTCCACATTCAATATTCCTGCACCAGCCCACATCCCTGCAGCCTTTTCCCCTCTCCCAGGAAACGATGAGCTCAGGACAATATTTATCCTGGTCCTTCCTCTCACTGGGATCCCGGAGCTGTCCCTGGGCAGGTGACACAGCCCGTTCCCACCTGGCTCAGCATTCCCGGGGCTCCAGGAGCCGCTTCCCTGGAGAGGAACGGAACCTGCTGCCTCCCCGGGAGGGCTCTCCAGATTCCATCCTGCGTTTAATTGTTGCCATCTGCTGTTCCCGGCTCCAGGGGCTGTCTGCTGGCAGTCGGGTAAGCCAGCCCCGTGTGGACTCCTGGCTCATTTTCCTGCAGGATGCTCCCGTTCCCTCCTGACCTGGGCCAGCTCTCTCCTTCCCATTTCACTCCGTTTCACAGTTCCATCTCGCTAAATGCTTCCTGTTTTTCCTGGTGTTCATCAGCGCTGAGGGGCTCCTGGTGGGTTTTTGAGGGTTTGTTCCAGGCTGCAGCATTCCCAGCACAGATCCCATAAAATGTTGAATTAAACAAGCAGGAGGAGCCCCCCAAACAGGGAAAACCAAGAGCATTAAATGCCCCAAACCCTCTTGCAGAGGAGCTCAGGACCCACAAACAACTCCGAACTGAAGAAGCAAATTCTTGTGGTTAAATGAATCCTCCTGTAACACCTCCCAGCTCCTGAACTCCTGGAGCATTCCTGGTTTGTTTTCTCGTGGGGGTGACGTGTTTGGCAAAGCTGTGGTGTGTCCGTGGTGGTCCCCAGGCTCCAGGTGCAGTTTGGGGTCCCTGCCACCCCCAGCAACCCCAAAGAGTGGTGTTAGAGGGGACACTGAGGGCATCACGGCTGTGTTTGACCCTGACCTTGGACTGCTCCATCCCCAGGTGGGTCACACCTTTCTCTGCCTGTTCTGCACCGTCCTCCAGGGCTCTGCTGTTCCCAGGGAACCCGACCAAGGAGCACAGCCCTGTCCTTCTCCTCCCTCCGCCTGTCCCGGCACCTTCCCTGCCGCCCACCTCCAGCAGGGATTGAGGTTTATTTCTGCCCTTCCTTTATCCCATTAGGGGCATTAAAGCAGGAGCCTGAGGACCTTCCATGTGACTCCTGGAGCTTTCTTAGGCTGAGACCCCGTTAAGCCCCAGAAACCGTCCCTGCTTAGAGGGGGAAATCCTCCCTCACCAGGTTCATCCCGTGGGATTTGCCCCGTTTGGGTTGGATTTGCCTGCGGGACCTGGAGGAGGTGGCACAGGGCAGGTGTTGGTGGCTTGGACATTGTCCCCAGGGCTGTGGGGACAGCCTGGGGGCTCTGGGACGGTGACACTGCATCCCAGGAGAGACAACCCCCGGCTCTGGGTCCCCAGGCTGCTGATCCCCACTTTTGGGAGCGGGATCCAGCCCCATCCCCACATCCATGGGGGTGTTTTGCTGCGGGCAGGATCCAGCAGATCCCGGAGGATGATCATTCCCGGCTCTCTGGAGGCAGCAGGAGCTGCTGGGGCTGTGGGGAGGGAGCTTTGATCCGGCCTGAGGGGCTCTGGCTGTGCTGGGGCGTGCACAGAATCTGTGAATGTGTGTGAACACACATCAGGGATCCACTGGGATCCACTGGGATCCACTGGGAATCACAAATTCCTTTAGCCTGGGAAAACCCAGCGAGATCAGAGTCCATCCCTTCCCTCAGCCACCAAAGCCCGTCCCCATGGCCGTTAAACCCCTCCAGGATCGCTGGCTCCAGGGGAAGGACAGCCCTCTCCTTCCAGGATTTCTCCCCAGAATCCACGGAACCCTCTGGAATGCGCTCACACCGTCACACACAGGTGTGTGTCCCCACACAGCCCCAGGGGACACGGCGGGACACCCACAGGGATGTCACACGTGTGGCACAGGCGGTGCCGGGTGAGGGACGTCACCTGGAGCAGGTGGGGAGTGAGGACAAACTCTGGGACAAGGAGGTGACACGGCTGTGGCACCACGAGCCAGGAAGGGCCACGTGTGCAGACACGGTGACAGGGAGTGTCACACAGCTGACAGGGAGTGTCACACAGG
>NC_031791.1:5674430-5678043 GCF_001522545.3 Parus major
AGCTGGGAAGGGGCTGGAGAATTCCTGAGGGAGCTGGGAAGGGGCTCAGGCTGGAGCAAAGGAGGCTCAGGGGACATTTCTGGCTCTGCACAAGTCCCTGGCAGGAGGGGACAGCCGGGGGGGTCGGGCTCTGCTCCCAGGAACAGGGACAGGAGGAGAGGGAACGGCCATGGGAGGTCCAGGTTGGATGTTGGGGAAAATTTCTCCATGGAAAGGGTGTCCAGGCCTTGGAAGTGGCCAGGGAGGTTTGGAGCGCCCATCCCTGGAGGTGTCCAGGGAACGCCTGGTCACTGGGCTGGGGACAAGGTGGGCATCGGGCACGGGCTGGACTCGATGCTCTTGGAGCTCTTTTCCAGCCTCAATGATTCCGTGATCCCACGCTCTGATCCCATCCCATGACCCTGTCCCCTCCTCTCTCCTCCAGGCAGCGCCCAGGACATGCAGTCACCCTCGGCGGAGGCGCCCCCTCCGCAGCCCCCCAGCCCCGAGCTGAAGGACACGTCCTAACCCCGCCCGGGGGGGACATTTGTGAGCGGCGGAGGAAGGAGGAGGCTGCGGAGCACCAGCCCGGCTTTCCTGGCACGGCCGGAGCCCGCTGGGATTCCCTCGGTGCTGCCGCAGCGAGACCCTGGAGCGTCCCCCGGCCGCGGGGGAGCCGCGCGTGGCGGGGACGTGCGGGGACACGGAGGGGACCTGCCGTGAGCAAGGGCCGGTCCCCAGCCGCGCCCTGCGCCAGGACTCGGGGGGGCGGGAATGCTTTTTGCCTCCCCGGGGGGAGGAATCTTTTTCTTCTGGGGGCTTTTGGCGGAGCCGAGCGCTGGGGGGCCCCGGGGGGGACCCTCTCGGCCGCAGGAGCAGCCACGGGTGTTTCTTGCTGAGTGTGGTGTTCACTGTGATGTTTTTGGGTACCTCGTCTCCTTGCCTTTCTTCTGGGTGGCTCGGGAGCCATTCCCGAGTCTGGGGGGAAACACGAGAAAGCACAAAAACCCTGAGAGCCCTTAACCGAGCCCCCGGGCTGCCGGCACCTCTCTGCGGGGTCCCGCTGAGGAGCAGAGCACCCCTGGGCGCCCCTCGCCCCTGGGGATGGGCTTGCTGGTGATTTTGGGGCGTGGGGAGGGGGTGATGCGGTTTGGAGCACCTCCAGCCCCCCGAGCCGGGTCACCGGGCAGAGCCAGCCGGGTCCTGCAGCGTTTGGGGGTGCGGGAGACACAGAGTGAGGTTTCCCGGGCTGTGCTCCCCAAATCCTCCACTCCTGCCAGAGGAACTGCGGGACCCTCCTGCCCGGCCACTGAGGGGCTGAGGGACGGCTCGTCTGCCAGCCCTGGGGGACCCACCCCATCCCTCCAGCCATCCCATCCCATCCCATGGATCCCATCCCATCTCATCCCATCCCATCCCATCCCATGGATCCCATCCCATGGATCCCATCCCATCCCATGGATCCCATCCCATGGATCCCATCCCATCCCATCCCATCCCATCCCATGGATCCCATCCCATCCCATGGATCCCATCCCATCCCATCCCATGGATCCCATCCCATCTCATCCCATCCCATCCCATCCCGTGGATCCCATCCCATGGATCTCATCCCATCCCATCCCATGGATCTCATCCCATCCCATCCCATGGATCCCATCCCATCCCAGATGGTCACCTATAGCTGTCGCTGTGGGACCAGAAAAGGAATCCAGCCCAGGTGTGTGTCTGTGTGTGTCTGTGTATCTGTGTGCGTCTGTATGTGTGTGTGTGTGCATCCCTGCAGGTGCTGGGGTGTCCCTGTCCCGGTGTCCCTGTCCCACTGTCCCTGTCCCGGTGTTCCTGTCCCGGTGTCCCTGTCCCGGTGTCCCTGTCCCGGTGTCCCTGTCGCGCTGTCCCTGTCAGTGCCCCCATCCCGCAGTCCCGTTGTAAAGGGAGCAGCCAAGGGGAAGGGCAGTGCAGATCTGGGACCCTGATACCCAGGTGAGGGGACAGAGGACATTCCCTGCCCTCTCTGTCCCCCAGGCCATGGTGGCTCTGTCTCCCTGGGGAATGAATTGTCCTTGTGACCCAGAGCCCTGCCCGGTGTCCCCGTGTCCCCGGGGCACGGGGTGAAGGGTCCTGCCCGGTGCCAGTGTCAGCAGGAGGAAGCTGAACACGAGCCCCGGCTATTTTTGGGTGTCTGGGATGTCACGCAGGGGCCAGGGGCAGGAGAAAGTGTCCGAAGTGTCCAAAGTGTTCCAAGTGTTCCCGCTCCCTTGGCCCTGGTGCCTTTGACCCGCAGGTCCCCAGGACGAGGGGACACCTGAGCCCGCAGCCGGGTCCCTCCACGCCCCGGGGATGGGGACAGGAGTGGCCACCGTCCCCCGGGGACAGCGAGTGCCACGGCCAGAGCTGGCCCCAGGCACGCTGGGGATGCGCTGGTCCCACTGGAGCCCAAAGCACGGCGAGAGGAGAGTCCCTGTCCCTGTCCCCAGCGTCCCCCCGGCACTCAGAGCATCGCTGGTGGCACATGCGTGTGTCCCCACGGGCACAGGGAGGGGACAGGGCCACGCGTGCCCGCGCACCCAGCACACCCAGCAGGGACCGCGTCACGCGTGGAATTGAGGGGCTGTCACTCATGTCCCCACAATCTCCTGGAGTCCCCAAACGTATCCCCCACCCCCACTCGGTGCTCCCTGCTCCCCGTGCCTCAGTTTCCCCAGCTCAGCTCCCCCGTCCCCGCCGCTCAGTGTCCCTGAAGGACATCGCGGCTGTCGCCGTCGCCGTGCCCTGAGCGTGCCAAGGGGTGGCACCCGCCCCTCCCCAGGCAGCCCGGGACCACCGGGGCCGGGCACACCGCGCTCCCCGCAGTGCCCGGGCACAGCCGGCACACGAGGGCCGCTCTCCGCCGTGCCCGTGGCAGCCGCAGCCCCGGGGGCTCGGCCCGGGGGGCGGTGGCCGGCCCGGGGTGGCCGCTGGCAGCGCTGCCGGGGAGTATTTCTGGAGCGCGTAGTGTTCTTTCCAATCATGTGATGAGGACATTATTTAAGGCGGCTGCGGGGCCGGAGCAGCTGCAGGCGGTGCCACGCTCGCAGCCGGCCGGACCCCGAGCGCCTGCGGCCCCCCCGAGCCCCCCAGCCATGGTGGACGCCTTCGTGGGCACCTGGAAGCTGGTGGACACCAACAATTTCGATGAGTACATGAAGGCGCTGGGTGAGTGGGAGCGGCTGAGAGTGGGCTTGGAGAAACATCATCCCTTTTTTTATTATCTTTTTTTTTTTCCCCCGATTTGCCTGGGGGTCTGGCTGGGGGGGAGGGGGTCGCTGCTGCCTGCGTGGGTGGTTTAGGGGGGCTCTGGGGTTTTGTGCACGTGGGGCTCTCAGGATGGAGAAGGGGGTCTCGTCCTTCCCGTGCCCCCCCCTCTTTGGCAGAGGCTGGAGGGATGAGATGCCCCCCCCGGGTGCTGGGGGGCCGCTCAGAACCCCCAAGCCTTCCCGAGCCCCCCCATCAGCCGGCCCCAGCACGGTCGGGGGAGCCCCCACCCCAGGGCAGTGCGGGGAGGGGGGCACAGACACCGATCCCCCCTCACCCGGCTCTGGGGCTGCTGGATCCATCCGGCATTCCCAGCCCATCCCTCCCTCATTCCCTGCCC
>NC_031791.1:5678283-5685527 GCF_001522545.3 Parus major
CCCTGCTCCGCTCCCGGCCCGCACGGAGCCCCCCAGGAGCAGGAGCGGGGAGCAGTTTTGGGACCAGCGTGGGGAGGAAGAGCTCGGGGGTGATGGCGGGGCTGTGTGGCCGCACCGTGCCCCTGCACACCCCTCACCCCTCGGCCCCCAGGCGTGGGCTTTGCCACGCGGCAGGTGGCCGGCTTCACCAAGCCCACCACCATCATCGAGCTGGACGGCGACAAGGTCACCGTGAAGACCCAGAGCACCTTCAAGAACACCGAGATCACCTTCAAGCTGGGCGAGGAGTTCGACGAGACCACGGCGGACGACAGGCACGTCAAGGTGAGCCCCCCGAGCCCGTGGCACCCCCGGGAAGCTCTGTGGGCTCCGGGGGTGGCTCCGGCAGCTCCGTCCTGGCTGTCTGCGGGAGGGGAACACCTCCTTGCCCGCCGGGGCTGCTGCCCAAGCCCGGTCCCGTCCAGGCGGCCCCACCAGAGTCCGTTTTGGGGCTGGGCCCCCCCGAGCAGGACGGAGCTGCCGGGAAGGTTGTGCAACAGCCGGGCTGGCGAGTGGCAGCTCGTTCAGAGGAGCCGCGGTTGGGTGCTGGGAGATGTCCGGGGGGAGAGGGGCAGCACAGTTCCTGTTCTGCCCTCCCAAGCAGGCAGCGCCGCAGGGATGGAGCAATCCCGGCTGCTCGGTGCCTCCCCAAGGGCTCATCCCAGGAACGCGGGTCCCTGGGGAGCTCAAAACTTCCCAGGCCAGGCTGCTCCTGCCTGTAACAGCAAGGAAAAAAATCACCTGAGAGAGCAGCGACGTTCCTGGCCTCTCCCACGCTGCAGGGACATTTTTCCTTGAAGTCCCTTGGAGGAGTGGCCCAGCTGCTGATTTTTCCTAGATTTCAGCCGCCGCTGCCATGCCCCACTGACCGCTCTGTGCCCCACAGCCAGCCCGGGGGGCACCGCGGGAGGCACCGGGGGGCTCCCGGGGCACGAACCCCTTCGGTGGCCCCAGAGCAGGAAGCACAAAGGGCCGGGCTGGGAGGGAGGCTGGGGGAAGGGGCTGAGCGTGAGGTCCCTCCCGCCGCAGCTCCTGGAAGCTGTTCAAGCAGCAGGAACGTGTGACCGCCACAGCCCGGGACGTGCCCTTGGGTGTCCCTCGGCCGGGGGCCAGGGGACACATGATGGGTCAGCGGGGCCGGGACGGCTGCCCGAGGCACGGGGCTGGACAGGATGGGGCAGGTGGGGTCAGCCATGGGGTGTGGGGCATTGGGGGGCACCCAGGATAGCGTGGAATGGGTTGGGAGAAACTTTAAATCCCATCCAGGGCCACCCCAGCCATGGGAGGGTCACCCCCACTGTCCCCAGAGTCACCCCCACTGTCCCAGGGTCACCCCCACTGTCCCCAGGGTCACCTCCCATTGTCCCCAGGGTCACCCCCACTGTCCCCAGGGTCACCCCCATTGTCTCAGGGTCACCCCCACTGTCCCAGGGTCACCCCCACTGTCCCAGGGTCACCTCCACTGTCCCCAGGGTCACCCCCACTGTCCCAGGCTGCTCCAGCCCCAATGTCCAGCCTGGCCTTGGGCAGTGCCAGGGATCCAGGGACAGCCACAGCTGCTCTGGGAATCTGTGCCAGGGCCTGCCCACCCCGCCAGGGAGGAATTTCTCCCCAATATTCCATCCCTGCCCTCTGGTGTGGGTTCCAGGGCTGTGGGACAGCCAAACCCAGAGTTTAGGAGAGCTGAGCAGTGAGGGGACCCGGCTGTGGGGAGAATCGGGATCTGGGGGAGCAGCCAGAGCCTTGTAGGGTCCTGGGGCTGGGGCACAGCTGAGCTCTGGACAGACCCGAGCCATGGGGGCACCGAGGGGCGGCTCTGGAGGGGCTGGGCGGGGGGCACAGGGCAGGATGGGGCCGTGCCAGTCGCAGTAACCTTGGCACGGGCCGGGCTCTCGGGGCTGAGTCAGCAGCGGCGCTGTGCAAACAGCGAGCACAGAGCCGTGTTTGCCGCATCAGCCGCTCCAGAAGCCTCGCCGGGCCCTGCAGGGCAGGGAAGCTCCGGATCCCAGCCCCAATCGCCGGGCCCCGCCGGAGCCCGGAGCTGCGCTGGCCCCGGAGCAGGACACGGCCCCGGGCAGCGCTGCCTGTGCCGGCCCCGGGACACGGAGGGCAGGGTGACAGTGCCGGTGGCACTCTGGGGACACTCTGGGGACACCCTGGGGACATTCTGAGGACACCCTGGGGACACTCTGGGGACACAGCCGAGGCCGTGACCCAGAGCAGGATCCGGGCTGGGCTGAGCGCGGCTGACCGAGGTTCGGGGAAGGTGCCAGCTCCATCCCCACAGCGGCACCCCCGGGCTGAGCCCGAGCCCTGCGGGGCTCCAGCCTCCCCTCCGAGGGATGAACTCCCCCAGAACCCCGGGGAGAAGGTAACCGCGGCTCTCAATCGCTCCCCGCAGTCCGTGGTCACGCTGGATGGAGGCAAACTCGTCCACGTGCAGAAGTGGGAGGGGAAGGAGACATCGCTGGTCCGGGAGCTGAAGGACGGGAAATTAATTCTGGTAAGGAAATGGTTTTATTCTGGTAAGGAAATGGTTTTATTCTGGTAAGGAAATGGTTTTATTCTGGTAAGGAAATGGTTTTATTCTGCGATTCGCACCTCGGAAAGTGCTCCGAGGGGGAAGAGCTCGGCTCTTGGCGAGGCAGCGCTAACCCCCGGCACCCTCTGCCCCCAGACTCTCACCATGGGCAACGTGGTCTCCACCCGCACCTACGAGAAGGCGACATAGGCGCTGTCCCAGGTCCCCTGGCTGTCACCCGGTGTCACATCGTCCCCGCCTGGCCCCGTGCCTGGCCCCGTGGGCTCGGAGCCGCTGCCCCGCCGGGGCCGCCCCTGCCCCAGCCCTGCCTGGCTCCAGGGGCTCGGGTGGTGGTTTCGTGCTTTGTTGGTGGGTTCTTTTTTAACTGATTGTGGGAAAAGTCACATGGAAAAAAACAATAAAGGTGTTGTTACAGCTCTGGGCTCGGCTTACTGGGGAAAAGGTGTTTCAGGCACCCACAGAGATGGCAGGGAAGGGGTTAACGGCCGGTGATCCCGGTGGCCCGTCTCGGTGTCCTCTCCAAGCTGCGGGATCAGCTCTGGCTGGCAATGTTCGGGATCCGGGATCAGGCAGAGCCCACCTGGAACCGGGGCCCCGAGCTCCCCTGCCCGGACCTGGGAGGGGAAACGGCCCCAAGGGGAGCCCTGGGGAGCTGGCCCGGGGGGCAGAGGGAAGGGAAAGGGATAAAGGGTGGCTCCATCAGCGGTCCCAAATCCCACAAAGCCAGCAGCTCCAGTCCCACTCCCTGCAGAGCCCACAGCTCCTGCCCCACTCACATCTGGCCCAGCAGCGCCCGGCTGCTCCTGGCACGCTCCCCCTGCCATCCCTTCCCCTGACCTTCAGCTCCACTTACAGGATCTGTGCTCCTTCCAGAAGGCTTCTCCTACGGGCTACCTCAGCACACACCCCCTTCCCACCCACAGGGAACCTCGGGAAGGAGCCAGAACCTCCCAAAAAAACCCCTTCCCGTCTCCCCCCCCCGGCAGCCAGCGCTGCTCTTCCCCTGCCCAAGACAAAGTGTAGAGGAGGCAGAAGAAAGGAGCCTGGTACAAAGTACAGCTGCAGAGGGCAGATTTATTTTCCATCCCTTTCCAGGCAGCAAACACTCCACAGTTCATGTTTACTCCCAGTATCTCCACTCCCCCATTTGCTCCTCCGCTCCCAGGGCTGGCAGAGACCGAGGGAGCCGGGGCAGGTTTGGAACCCCCAGCTCTGTGCCAGGGTCCCACCAAACCCCGTCCCCAGCGCTGTGGGGGCCTGGCTGTGCCACCCCAAGCTGTGCAGGGCTGGCACCGAGCTGGCAGCAGCTCCAGCAGGACACGAGGCAGGGCACAGCAGGGCTGTCATGAGGCTGTGCTGGCAGCAAGGTCAACACCCGTAACACACACACACACCTGAGCTGCTCCAGAAGGAAACTCCATCCCTGCAGTGCTGATCCCTGCTGGCTGTGCCAGGGAATGGCCGTGGCAGCAGCCCAGCCTGCCCAGCTCATCCCAGGGCTACTTCTTGTGCTTCTTCTTCTTCTTCTTCTTGGCCTTGCTGGCTTTCCCGGAGCGCTTGGGCCTCTTGCTGGAGGGCTCGGCTCCGGCGCTGTCCGAGGCCGAGCTGTCCGAGTCCGACTCCGAGGATTGCTTGGCCTTGTGCTTCTTCTTCTTCCTCTTCTCCTAGGAAAAGCCTGGGAATGTGGGAATGCTCTCCCTGCTACCCTGCAGGACCTTTCTGGGCCTGTTCCTGCGTGGCAAGGGCACCGTGCCCCAGGAGCTCCCCAGCCCCGAGCTCGGCAGAAACCACAGCACAGGGGCAGCAGAACGGAAATCCCAGGATGGAAAACACTGGAAACTCAAAGGAAAGCTCGTGCCCTCCGTTATTTCATTGCTCTTTGTTAAGTTGGGAGGATGAGGCATTTTTTTTGCCTAACAAATGGGTTTCTAAAGCTGCCATGAGCAGCCCCAGCCTGCCAGGATGGGAGCACCCAAACACTCCTGCTCTGGGCAGGGGAGCCCAGAGGAGCTCAGTGCCCTCCTGCAGATGTGGCACAACCTCCCTGAAGATCTCACCTGTGCCCAGACTGGATGGGATGTCTGAGCAGCAGGCCCAGGTGTCAGCTGGGCTAAAAGGAAAGGAGCTGGCAGCTCGTTTTTAATCAAACAGGACATTTTTAGGGAGCTGGGAGAGCAAAGAGAACACTCAGAGCATCAGGCAGGACCCTCTGGGATTGCAGGGAAGGGAGCAGAGGATGGAGCTGCTCCACACCCACCAGGCTCTTGGCACTTTTTAGCTCCACAACAGCAAATGATGTCACCCAAAACCGAGTCTGTTTTCCTGTGGGTTACAACAGACTCACCACAAAATCCCTGACCCACAGAGGAAAGGCAGAAACAAATCCCTCCAGTCCTAAGAGGACGGGAAGGAGTTAAATCCTCCAGAAAAGGGGATGCAGCAAGGAGAATGTTCTCAAGCTTTTCCAGCTCGTGCACATGGTGAGAAAGCTTGAGAACCACCAAGAGTTTCATCCCAGAGCTTGGGAAAGTTTGTCAGGATGTGAGGGCTGAAGGCAGGACAGGATGTCACACACTCCTGGGGATGGAACAGGGACATAAAAGCACACGTGGGCATTGTGCTGGCTGGAAAAAATCAACAAAGCCTCACTCTCCCCTTCTGGGGGCTTCCAACAGCCAAGATCACTCCAAGAGAGACAAATTCCTTTTGTGGCACACAGTGGGGCTCTTGGGGTGTCCTGTGCAGGGCCAGGAGCTGAACAAGCAATCCCTGTGTGTGTCTTTTCCAGGCCTGGATATTCCAGGATTCACTCACTGATCCTTCCAGGGCACAGCAAATCAGCACAGCCTGGGCTGGAAGTGCAGCAGGAAACAAGGAGAGCTGAGCATTCCCAGAAAAAATGTGGCTGCTCCATCCCTGGAAGGTGTCCCTGGCACTGGATGGGATTTAAGGTCCTTCCAGCCCAGCCCATCCCAGGATTTGGTGATTTTCGGTAGCAGGAGGCAGCGAAATCTCCTGTTCCAGACCACAGCTTTCCCCAAATCCCTGGAGAGGAGCAGGTCTCAGGGAGCTGAGGGAGTGCCCAGGTCTGTGCCTGCAGCAGGAGCAGCTCTGAGCCAGGCTGGGATGGGGCTCAGCTCGGCTCTGGGCACACCCAGCACTCCAAACACGGCATTTTGGGGAGGATTTGGAGAGGATTTGGCCCCAGCAGCTCTCAGCGCACAGGGCTCAAAGCACAGAGCTGCACTTCATGGTTCCCTGCACATCCTGCCCCACCTCTGCGATTACCACACCAGAACCCAACAAAAGTGTTCCAAAACCTCCCTCCAAGCCCTGCTGGAGCTGCCAGCTGGCTGGGCTGGAGCCTGAGGGTTGGTTTTCACGGAATTCCTTCCCCCCTGCTCCAAAACTCCTCCAAGAGGGGCCCCTCAGCACTCCAGGCTCCCTCCTGCCCTTTGTGAGGAAACTGCTCCAGGCTGCTACAACAGCTCGTTCCTCCCACAGGTATTTGGGGTTGAGATAAGAGGGGAGTGCCCAGAGCACTCCAAGAAGCTGAAATATTTCTCACCAGACCCTTCTGGGGAGTTGTGATCCCATTCCAAGACTTTGTGTCCTGTCCTTGTGGAAAACTCAGATGGATTTCTGATGTCTGTCTGCCTCCCCAGGCCTGTGCCAGGAATCCTTCCAGATTTTATTATTAATCCTTCTGGGTTTTATTCTTCATCCTCATTCCACCACCCAATTTCATTCCAAACAGGATTCATTACATCTATCTGAAGGTGTTTTTGCATCCTCTGTTGGAGGAGCAGTGAGAATGAAGCTGAGGAGAAGAACCCAGCCTGGAGCCAGTAAATAGGCAGTCAGGCTCAGGAAAATTTGGATTAAAATAATGTGTGAAGGGCTGTGCCCTCTTAATGCCATGGAAGAACCAGTAAAACCAGTAAAACTGAGGATGGACCGAGGCTGGATGAGCCACAGGTCACAGAACAAACACATTTAGGTGTGGTTTTCACACTGCAGGAAGATCTGGAAATCTTCCACAAGGGGAGGAAAAGAGCAGCAGAGTCATAAAAAAGCCCCAATCCCAAAGGCCATCCAAAACCACCTCAGGGATGAGCTGTTCCATGTGGAGTAAAACTCGTAAGGAACTTGGAAATGGATATAAACCCCCAAATTAGAGGTTGTGTGAGCAGAAGATGGGATGCACTGGGAGGATTCAATCCCTCGGTCAGCACTGCAGGTTTTTTCTCAGCAGACAAAGGCAGAGGAGGATGAGAAGGGCTCAGCCATTCCCAGCCTCCCACACAGTCCCTGCAGGGACATCCACCTCCCCCAGAGCAGCAGGAGCTCCTTCACCCCCTGACCCCAGGAGGAAAAGGGACAGCGAGCCTGGGGCAGCCCAGCTGTCCCACACAGCCTGGTGGAATCCTGGAATTCTTCAGGCTGGAAAAGCCCCCCGAGATCAGCTGCTCCAAGCACGGCCCCAGGTGCCACATCCACGTGGTTCACCAGGGACAGGGACTCCACCACTGCCAGCACAGTTTTATCAACCCTTCTGTGAGGGATTTTTCCCAAGATTCCAACCTAAACCTCCCTCAGCACAACCTGAGCCTGTTCCATGGCATCCCTCACTCCCTGGGAGCAGCCTCCTCTCAGCCCCCCT
>NC_031791.1:5685717-5691445 GCF_001522545.3 Parus major
ATTCTCCAGCCCCTTCCCAGCTCCCTCAGGAATTCTCCAGCCCCTTCTCAGCTCCCTCAGGGATTTCCCAGCCCCTTCTCAGCCCCATTCCCTCCCCTGGACACGCTCCAGCCTCTCCCCTTCTCCCGTTTTCTCAGGGATTGCAGGGCCAGGGCTCTGTGCTGCCACCCGAAGATGTCACTGTCACACCACAGACCTGGCTCCAGCTCCAGCCTGGAAATGCTGAGAGGCTCAGGCAGGAGGGAAAACAGGCACTGGGAACCTGGCACGGTGGGGAAAAAGGGGGTGAAGATCCTGGAGTGTCACGAGAGGGGAAATCTCTGGGAAGAGGAGAAAAACCCCAGAAACTGCGAGGAAATGTTCCAGGAAATCACAAAACGCTGACCCTGGACAAGCACAGATGTTGATTTTACTGCTCAGTGGAGGTGGAATCCCCTGGGATCTGGCTCTCTGAAACAGCCCAGCCCCACACTGGTGTCACACAGGACAGCAAGGAGATTGTCCCTGAATCCATGGAGTTATCCATGATAATATCCCCAGAGCTCCAGGCAAGCACGTGGTGGCTCCCAGACAAGATCACAGCAGGCGCTACAAGGGAACCATTCATCTCCAGGATCCCACATCCTGCTTCCAAAAAAGCTCCAAGTTTTATTATTCCAGCCCTGGAAAGCATCTGAAAACTTTTGATGTCACCCTTGAGAAGGGAGGGAGATCAAAGGAATGAGTGAGATTTCAAGGAAAGTTATTAATCCACCAACCCCCCAAAAAATCAGGAAGAAATTCAGGACAGGGACTGACATTTCCTGTAGGAAATCTTGCAGGGCAAGAATCCCCATCCTGGAGGATGGGCAGGGGTAGGACAAGCTGTTTGTGCTATTTCTGCACTTCTTTGTGTCATTTTTCCCCAAAACATTTCAATAACTGGAGCCCTTTCTGCCTGTTGCCACTCTCCAGGGATACAGAGTGGCCACAGAGCTGGAGAGAGAGGAAAATACAGAGAAAAGGCTTTGGAAGTGTAATTAGAAGTGGGACTAGGAAGGGGCTGATGGCAGAGTTTATTTATGGAAGTCTGAGCTGGATTGTGGCTGTCCCTGGATGTGTCCCAAGCCAGGCTGGAGCAGTGTGGGACAGTGGGAGGTGTCCCTGCTGATGGCAGGGGTGGGATGGGATGGGATTTAAGGTCCCTTCCACCCCAAACCCTCTGGGAGTCTGTGAAAACTCATCCCTGAAAAAACCTGACCACCAGAAGCTCCTGGCTTTGGTTCCAGCTTCACCTGTGTTTTATTTTATCCCATCCTGCTCGAGGCAGAGGTCAAACTCTGCCTGGAAAATGTCTCTGATCTGGTGCCATTTCACAGGGACAGCGACTGCTCTGGAGCCTGGGAATGCTCCCTGTGCAAACACAGCCAGGATTTTCCCCCACAGGGTGCAGATAAACCCAATTCCCACAGCTCTGGCAGGGTCAGGACACCCCTGCAGCCAGCAGGGCACCGAGTCCAGATCAAAGAAAGGTGCGAGGGCAGGAGAAAGGAAAACAGATCCCTGGCAACAATCCCAGGGGTTCAGGCCACTGAAGCAATGCCCACAGAGCCTCCCAAGGAGCAGGAAAAGCAATTTCCATCTTTTTCTCACTCCAAGAACATCTCTGGAGGAATGTGTGCTGCAGCACAAAACCAGCCTGGCAGTGGAAGGGGAAAAGCCAGGAATTGGTGAGAGATCTGCAGAGGAGGTTCCTGCCCAAACCTGAGCCCCTTCTCAGCCTCCTCGCTGGAGTAACTCTGGAGTAACTACAGAGCAAACTCCCACCCCCATCTCCTTTCCCAGGCCACCTCGTACCTTTCTCCTCTTTTTTGGAGGCTCCTCAGCCTGGCTGATGTTCCCATCCCCTCCACGTGCTGCCCCCTCCTCCTCCTCCTCCTCTGGAATGAGGCTGTACTTGGTTCCTCCAGGCTGCACAAAACACTCCTTGGCAAAGTGACCTGGAGAAAAGGTGGTGCAAGGAATAATCCAGACTCTTTTCCTTCTTTTTCTTAATAAATTCTTTTTTAAAATAATTTCTTTTTAATAAATTTTTTTTTTTAATAAATGCTTTTTTTAAAATATTTTTTTAAATAAATTCTTTTTTTATCAATTCTTTTTAATAAATTCTTTTTTTAAATAATTTTTTTTTAATAAATTCTTTTTCTTAATTTTTAATAAATTACTTTTCTTAATTTTTTAATAAATTCTTTTTTTTAATAAATTATTTTAAATAATTTTTTATAAATAATTTTTAACAAATCCTTTTTTTTAATAAATCCTTTTTTTACTAAATCCTTTTCTTAATAAATCCTTTTCTTAATAAATCCTTTTCTTAATAAATCCTTTTCTTAATAAATCCTTTTCTTAATATCTTTTTGGTAAATTTTTTCTTTAATAAAATCTTTTTAATAATTTCTTTTTCTTTTAATAAATTGTTTTTTAAATATTTTAATAAATTATTTTTTTTAATAAATTCTTTTGAATAAACTCTTCTTTTACTAATTCTTTTGAATAAATTCTTCTTTTAATAAATTCTTTTGAATAAATTCTTCTTTTAATAAATTCTTTTGAATAAATTCTTCTTTTTTAATAAATTCTTTTTAATAAATTTTTTCTTTAATAAATTCTTTTTAACAATTTTTAATAAATTCTTTTTAATAAACTTTTTAATACATTTTTTAATAAATTCTTCTTTTAATAAATTTTTTAATAATTTCTTCTTTTTAATAAATTTTTTTAATAAATTTTTTTAATAAATTCTTCTTTTTTAATAAATTCTTATTTTTTAATAAATCCTTCTTTTTTAATAAATTATTTTTAATAATTTTTAAGAAATTCTTTTTAATAAACTCTTTAATACATTTTTTAATAAATCTTTTTATTAAATTATTCTTAATAGATTCTTCTTAATGAATTATTTTAATAAAATATTTTAATAAATTTTTATTAATTTTTAATAGCGTCTTTTTAATTTTTAAAAAATAAATTATTTTTAATATTTTTTTTTTTTTAATAAAAGCATCTGGCACACCTGAAGTGCTGCTGAGGCTCTTTTGATTCTCAGCCACAAGGAAGACAATCCCCACTGGACGTTTTTTTATCCTGAAATTTGAAGGTGCCCTGATGAAACAGGACAGGGAACACAACCCAGGTCAGTCAGGCAAGAAATAAAACATCTTTGTGCCAACAAATAAAAATCTGTCTCTGCAGGAGCTGGATCAGCCCAGAAAGGAGTGGGGGAAAGGTAAATTGGTGTGATTGGCACCTGGAAAATGAGTGAAGGCACAAGGAGAGGGAAATTGAGCTCTGCTTTTTTTACCCTTTCCACTCTGCAGAGATCAAAGCTGAGCTGGTCAGAGCTGCAGTGGAAACCTGGAGAGCTGGCACCTGCTGGTGGGAGACACCATTGTTAAAAAGCAGGTAGAAAATAGGTATAACCCTGGTTTTGGGCTTCTTTAAAATAGTGGTTTATATATAAAATAGTTCTTTAAATAGCAGTAATTCTTTACAATGGTATTTTAAGGATAGTTCTGTGCCATGGGAGAGCCCACACTCCTCATTAACCTCCTCCAGAACAGCACGAGCCCCGTTAAACATTTCCTCCAAATAACACAGCAAAAACTCCTGCACAAAAAAACCTACTTTGTGCTTCAGCTGATGCCTGAGGTTTTAACTTCTGTATTTTCCAGATTCTGATTTATTTATTTCCTGGTATTTCCAGATATTGCATTGGTGCATAACTCTGCAGGGCTTTTTAATAAAATTTAATTTAATAAATCCCCACTTGACTCCTTTAGTTCTGCCCAGCCTGTGCTGCAGGGAGCCTCTCCAGGTATAAATAATTCCACTGAAAGGCACCACAGAATGGTTTTCCCATTGCTGAACCTGGCAGAACATCATTTCAGCACATTATTGGAGCTGCAAATGAATTAAATGTATTTGAACTTTATTTGTCCAGCTGAGCTGGAGCTGATGGACACTCAGCTCTGCCTGCCCCTGCAACTCTTTGAATCTGTTTTTCTCTCACTGATTCTGCTCCTCTTCTTCCCTCTCCTGGATTTCTCTGAGCTCCTCTGGGACAGTTCCTCACGGGGATTCTCAGTTCTCTGGCTCTGATGAAAACTCCAAAGCTCGTTAGGATCTCGTTCCTTGGGTTAATTAGGATGTTATCACAAAGCTTGGAGGGCTTTCCAGACTTTTTACACAAGTTTAAATCAATAAAACCTGGCACACTTTGGGTTCTGATGGCAACAAATGGCCTATATTATATTATATTATATATTATATATTATATGTTATATTATATATTATATGTTATGTTATATATTATATATTCTATTATATATTCTATTATATATTCTATTATATATTCTATATTCTATTATATATTCTATATTCTATTATATATTCTATATTCTATTATATATTATATTCTATTATATATTATATACTATATATTCTATTATATACTATATATTCTATAATATATATTCTATTATATATTATATATTCTATTATATATTATATTCTATTCTATATCATATTATATTATATATCATATTATATTTTTATATTATATATTATATTTTACATTATATATTATATTTTACATTATATTACACATTACATTATAGAATAAATATTATATTATACTATATTATATAGTATTTATTATATAGTATGTTATATTGTATATTAAATATTTTGATATATTATATATTATTATATAGTATACATTATACACTATATATTATATTATCTATATTCTGATATATTATCTATTATACATTCTACATTCTACATATTATATATTACATATTACATTACATTATATATTATATTATAAAAATATATCTATTTTACTCTATTATTTAATAGTTATAATAATTAATAAAATTATAAACAAATATTATTAAAAATTAATAAATTATTTAATAAAAACAATATAGACACCTGTATTTTATTTATACATTAACAAATAAGTTTTCTCTATCTGCCTAAATAAAACTGGGACTTTCAACCAATCACTTTGTGCTCCCAAAATCTGCAGGATCATGGAGGAGAAGGAAGGAGGAGAGTTAAAAACCACACTTCTTTTCCCTCCATCTTTTCTCCATGTATTAAACACTCTCAAATCTATATTTTTTATTTCAGTGGCAGACTGAACATTCTGCTGCTTCCCATTGATTTTTTATAAATCCTGGTTCATATTTGATATTTGAAAGCTTTTCTATCAGTGACAAATAGGATTAATGCATTTTTGGAGAACAGGACCAGGAGAGAAATTCTCCACCTCTGGATTCCTCCAGCCCTGGCAGTGCCCCAGGCCAGGTTGGATGGTGGAATTTATCCCTGGGGGTTGGAATCAGCTGGGATTTCTGTTCCTTTCCAACCCAAAGTGTTCTGGGATCCCAGCCATGAGCAGACACTGCTGCAGCCCCTCCAGGCTCTGGCACAGCCCCACACCCACCTTTGCAGCCACATTTCTTGCACACCGTGTTCAGGACGGCCTCCAGGGTGATCTTCTGGCTGCTGTAATCCCTGAAGGTTCGTCTCTTCCTCTCATCCTGCCTGGGAGGACAACAGCAGCTCACCTTTAATCCCTCAATTTCTCCTTCTCACCTTTAATCCCTCATTTTCACCTTTAATCCCTCAATTTCTCCTTCTCACCCACCTTTAATCCCTCATTTTCACCTTTAATCCCTCA
>NC_031791.1:5691864-5694506 GCF_001522545.3 Parus major
CAAGGCCGTGCTTTCCTGGGCTAAAGAAACTTCCAGCAGCTGGAAATGCCAGCAGGGTCCTCTCTTTACTCCATCCGTGGGGCTGAGGAGAGAAACTTCAGTAACCACGGGAACCTGACATGGTAAACAGTTAGGGGAAAGAGAAGCTGGGGGGAAATCACAACTAAAAGATGGGAAAAGACACATTTCAGGCTATCAACTACAACATCTGTCCCCTGCAGCATGCTGTTCTCAGCATCCACCGACAAAACCGTGGCCGTGTGGGACAGCGAGACGGGCGAGAGGGTGAAGAGGCTCAAGGGCCACACGTCCTTTGTCAACTCCTGCTACCCGGCCAGGAGGGGACCCCAGCTCGTCTGCACCGGCAGCGACGACGGCACCGTCAAGGTCAGCCTGGGGAAAACCTGGGAGGAAGAAAAAAGGTGGAAAAGCTTTGGGGATCTTCACATTTGTCTGGGCTGAATTGGGGTTTTTTATTTGTTTTGTTGTCGCTCTGAGTTCGGAGTCAAAAATGTGACGTCAAATTTCACTGCTGTTTTATTCTGTAATTCTCAGAGGGTTGAGCTGCTCAGCTGGGATTTTTCTGCTTCTCTGGATTAGCAAATAATGAGAAAACTATTCCTGAAATCTGAGCTGGCCCCTTCTTCTCTGTCCTAAAATCTCCTGTGCTGGCTCCTTTTTCCCTCTCCTGAAACCTGAGCTGGCCCCTTCTTCCCTGCCTTCATTCCTGTGCTGCAAACACAGCAGATTTAACGTTTTTTATAAAGATTTCCAGACTGGATGTTTTTATAATGATCTCCTGAGATCCACAAAGGGATTTTGGGAGAGCAGTCTGAACCTCTGCCAGTATCTCTGCAGCTCCCTGTGATTTTGTTGTTAAATATCTGTGCCCACCTCTTAAAAACACCACATTTCTTTCCAGCTGTGGGATATCAGGAAAAAAGCTGCAGTCCAGACATTCCAGAACACCTACCAGGTGCTGGCTGTCACCTTCAATGACACCAGTGACCAGATCATCTCTGGGGGCATCGACAATGACATCAAGGTAGGAGCCTGTGTCCCTTCCCTGCTGTGCCCACCTGTCCCATCCTGTCACANCCACCTTTAATCCCTCATTTTCACCTTTAATCCCTCAATTTCTCTTTCTCACCCACCTTTAATCCCTCATTTTCACCTTTAATCCCTCATTTTCTACTTTAATCCTTCATTTTCACCTTTAATCCCTCTTTTTCACCTTTAATCCCTCAATTTCTCCTTCTCACTCACCTTTAATCCCTCATTTTCTCCTTCTCACTCACCTTTAATCCCTCATTTTCTCCTTTAATCCCTCATTTCTCACTCTCACCTTTAATCCCTCATTTTCTCCTTTAATCCCTCATTTTCTCCTTCTCACCTTTAATCCCTCAATTTCTCCTTCTCACCCACCTTTAATCCCTCATTTTCACCTTTAATCCCTCATTTCTCACTCTCACTCACCTTTAATCCCTCATTTTCTCCTTCTCACCTTTAATCCCTCATTTTCTCCTTCTCACCTTTAATCCCTCATTTTCCCATTCTCACCTTTAATCCCTCATTTTCTCATTCTCACCTTTAATCCCTCAATTTCCCATTCTCACCTTTAATCCCTCATTTTCCCCCTCTCACCTTTAACCCCTCATTTTCCTACAAACACACCTGACCACGAGGATTTTAAAGTTTGCTCTCCATGTAAAACTTTCTAAAATCAAAGAGCAGAGCTGGCCTTGAGCACTGCCAGGGATCCAGGGGCAATTCCAGCCCCTCCCCACCCTCCCAGGGAACAATTCCTGTCCCAAATCCCAAAATCCCACCCAGCCCTGCTGTGCTCAGATTTACCCACTCAAGGGAAACGTTGTTGGGATCCAGGTCCTTCCCCGTGCCTTGGTGAACAACCTTCATGGAGAGGGAGAGCTTCAGCTTCTCATCCTTCACCTGCAAAACACGGAATTAGCGGGACTAACGACCCCGGTGCTAATTAACACACGGGATAATTGATTGGAATTGGGGTCACCTCCTTCCCAATGAGCTTCACCCAGACTTTGTCCCCGACATCGACCACCTCGGAGGGTTTGTCCACACGGCAGGAGGACATGTGGCTCCTGTGGACAAGGCCTGGGGATGGGAGAGACACAAAAATCCTCAGATTTGCCTCCCAGGACAGCAAAACTCCCAAATTGGGCACAGAAAATCCCTTGGGGTGTGGAAACAATGTGTTTTTACACCATTAATTAATCAAATTTTGAAGTTGATAGTGTTTATTTCCTTAGTTCATCCCTTTTTTCAGTTCTGTACAGACAATTCTGCACTGAGCCTTGAATTTCCAGTTCCCAAAGTGCAGAAAATCCCTTGGGGTGTGGAAACAATGTGTTTTTACACCATTAATAAATAAATTTTGAAGTTGATAGTGTTTATTTCCTTAGTTCATCCCATTTTTTCAGTTCTGTACAGACAATTCTGCACTGAGCCTCCAATTTCCAGTTTCCAAAGTGCAGAAAATCCCTTGGGGTTTTATTTATTGAATTATTTATTAATTTAATTTATTTAATTAATAAATTAAATTTTAAAATTTAAAATATCAGTTTTGTTTTAATCTTTTTTTCCCCCACTCATTGACACTGACCATC
>NC_031791.1:5695771-5697169 GCF_001522545.3 Parus major
CAGAGGGGCTCCAGCCCTGGAGCAGCTCCAGGGGCTCCTCTGGGCTCTCTCCAGGTGCTGCTGATGTTGGAATTCTGTTGGAATTCCGAGCTCTGCAGGCGGGAATCACCTGAGTGGGGCAGAGGGAGTGAACCCCCCTTTTCCTGCTGCCCCCGCTGTGTGGCTGTGCATGAACACAGCCAGAGGGGTGAGCAGTGCAGAGCTGCACAAACAGCCAAACATCACACAAACACCCAAACAGCCAAACCCCAAACACCCAAACCCAAACACACAAACACCAAACAAACAGCCAAACATCACACAAACACCCAAACAGCCAAACATCACACAAACAGCCAAACACCCAACACTCAAACACACAAACAAACAGCCAAACATCACCCAAACAGCCAACACCAAACACCCAAACACACAAACACCAAACAGAGCCAAACATCACACAAACAGCCAAACAGCCAAACCCCAAACACCCAACACCAAACAAACAGCCAAACATCACACAAACACCCACCCAACACCAAACACCCAACACCCAAACACCCAACACTCAACACCCAAACACCCAAACACCCTAACACCCAACATCCTAACACCCAAACACCCAACACCCAAAACTCTAACACCCAACACCCAAACACTCAACACCCAAACACACAAACACCCAAACATCCAACACCCAAACACTCAACACCCAACACCCAAACACCCAACACCCAAACACCCAACACCCAACCACCACACAAACACCCAAACCTCCCCCGGGATAAATCCTCCCCCCAAATCAACACCAGGACTCCCGGCAGAGCGGCCCGGGCTCCCCGCACCTCTCCCTGGAAGATGGAGAAGAGCTCGGGCAGCGGCTCCATCGCTCCAGAGGCGCCGCTGGATTCGCGTCCCGCAGCTCCTGTGGGGCGGCCTGAGGGGAGACAGCGCGCAGCACGGAGCCCTCAGGGCTCGGCGCGTCAGGAGCCCAGCGGAATCTGCAGAGCTGGACCAGAGCGCTGCGGCGGAACGGCCCGGCGGGGGCTCCTCAGCGCCCGCGGCAGCAACACCGGAGCGCCGCCATGGCCTCAGCATTCCCCGTCCGCCGCCGCCGCCACAGCCTCAGCATCCCCCGTCCGCCGCCGCCATGCCTCCCTGGCGCCAGGGGGCCGCGCTCTCCGCCAATCACAGCGCGCAATGCTCTCGGGTCGCGAGTTCCAGCCAATCACTGTTACCCATGCGACCCAGCGCGCGCTCTCCGCCAATCAGAGCGAGGCGCGCCAGAGAGCGCCGCGTTCCCCACACTATGCTTGCCGGCGCGCCGGCAGCGGTCAGGGGGGCGGGACATCCTGGGTGCTCCACCAATCAGCACTGAGGGCACGGCGGCGACAGCCAATGGGGCGTGGGGGGCGGGGC
>NC_031791.1:5701679-5706726 GCF_001522545.3 Parus major
GATATCCTGAGGATACCAAAACCCCAAAATATCCTGAATTTACCAAAAACCCACCCCCAAGACACCCTGAAGTTACCAAAAATCCCTCTGAGTTTTTTTTTGCCAACCACACAAAAATCCATCACCTTCAAAATGCTTCCCAAGAACTCCAAATTTCTTCCTAATTTAGGAAAAATTCCTTTTCTGAGCTTTTGCCAAAAGCCTTTAACCCTGAGCTGGCTGCTTGCCTCAGACACAGCAAGGAGAAACAACGGCAGAGACACCAACCTTGCTTCCTGCAGCCTGGGATTTTGATAAATGCCCCAAAATCTGTCACTGCAGCAACCTGGGGAGAAAAAGCACACGAGAGCTGAAGCCTTTCCCAGGGGAGAAGCTGCACAATGAACCTGCACAGCTCAGCTGAGCTGGGATCAGCACAGGATCAGGGAATGCTTGGGTTTGGGGGGATCTCAAAGCTCCTTTTCTGCTCCTTCTGCCACGGCAGGGACAATTCCAGTGATCCAAACCCACCCAGCCTGGCCTTGGGCACTGCCAGGGATCCAGGGACAGCCACAGCTGCTCTGGCAATTCCAGCCCAGCCCCTCCCCACCCTGCCAGGGAACAATTCCTGCCCAAGATCCCACCCAAATCTCCCCTTTTCCAATCTGAAGCCATTCTCTGCATGTGTGGGGCTGCTGCTGTGTAACTCCCTGGGGGTTGAGCACATCCAGGTACAAATCCAAGTCACAAATCCCATTTTCCTGTAACTCCCATCAAGCTGCAGCCCCTCCATGGCAGCTGCAGGGGTGATTGCAGCAGCAGATGGATCAGTGGCTGTGTGGGATGCTCTGGGAGCTGCAGCTCCTGCATTCCTGGCTGTGTTTGTTGCGTTTCTCAGGTGTGGGACCTGCGGCAGAACAAGCTCACCTACACCATGCGCGGCCACGCCGACTCGGTGACGGGGCTGAGCCTCAGCTCTGAGGGCTCCTACCTGCTCTCCAACGCCATGGACAACACAGGTACAGCCTGCTGGGCCTCCCAGGGGCTCCTCAGGGTGTTCCTCCCGGGAAAACAGCCCTGGGGCGGGCTGGGCTGCAGGGAGTCTGGCTCCGGACCTAAACCGGGAGTTTGTGTCCTTGAGCGGGGAGCAGCTGCCTCGGGGGCTTGAACCAGCTCCTGTAGGGCACTGGGGACAGGAGGCAGGGCACAGGGGACAGGAGGCAGGGCACAGGGGACACGAGGCAGGGCACTGGGGACAGGAGCCAGGGCACTGGGGACAGGAGTCAGGACACTGGTTATCCTGGGGGGCACTGGGGACAGGAGCCAGGGCACTGGGGACAGGAGCCAGGGCACTGGGGACAGGAGCCAGGGCACTGGGGACAGGAGTCAGGGCACTGGTTATCCTGCAGGACACTGGGGACACGAGGCAGGACACTGGGGACAGGAGCCAGGGCACTGGTTATCCTGCAGGACACTGGGGACAGGAGTCAGGACACAGGGGACAGGAGTCAGGACACTGGGGACAGGAGCCAGGACACTGGTTATCCTGCAGGGCACTGGGGACAGGAGCCAGGGCACTGGGGACAGGAGCCAGGGCACTGGGGACAGGAGTCAGGACACTGGTTATCCTGCAGGACACTGGGGACAGGAGCCAGGACACTGGGGACAGGAGCCAGGGCACTGGGGACAGGAGCCAGGACACTGGTTATCCTGTAGGACATTGAGACACAGGTTATCCTGCAGGACACTGGGAACAGGAGTCAGATCCTGCAGGACACTGGGGACAGGTTTTCCTGCAGGACACTGGGGACAGGAGGCAGGGCACTGGGGACAGGAGCCAGGACACTGGGGACAGGAGTCAGGGCACTGGGGACAGGAGCCAGGACACTGAGACACAGGTTATCCTGCAGGACACTGGGGACAGGTTTTCCTTCAGGACACTGGGGACAGGTTATCCTGCAGGACACTGGGGACAGGAGTCAGGTCCTGCAGGACACTGGGGACAGGTTTTCACACACTCTGGCTCGTGTCAGGGTGGCTGTACCGTGTCCCCTCACAGCCCAGCTGTCCCCCTGCCTGTCCCAGTGTCCCTCAGTGAGGCTGAGCCCATCAGGGCCGTGCCCATGGGATGTGTCAGGATGAGGAAAACCCTCCTGTAAGGAGGTGGTGCCCCATTTGTGGGATGGCAGGTTTGGAATTTGCCTCCTGCAGTGAAAGCTCCCTGTGGCCCTGGGGACATGAGGGACCAGGGAGCCTGTCCTGGGCACGGGGTTTGGCCAGGGCTGTCCCTTCCCTGTCCCCCTCAGCTGCTGCCTCTGACTCCTGCAGTTCGGATCTGGGACGTGAGGCCCTTCGCCCCCAAGGAGAGATGTGTGAAGATTTTCCAGGGAAATGTCCATAATTTTGAAAAGGTAAGTGTGCTCCAATCCTTGTTCAATTCTCCCTGCTATTAACTTTCCTCTAAATTGTTTTTTTTTCAAGTTCAGGCCGGAAAGGCTTTAATAAGAACTCAAAGAAAGATGAACACTCAAAGTGGGATTCCAATTAAAGGCTCAGTAACAAGATTTCTTTGCTCAGTTCAGCTGTAATTAGCTGTAAATTAAGTATTTTCCACACTTACCATCTACTTTGTGTAAAATAACAAGGCACTGGCCGTTTCCAGCAATAAAATAAAATCTGTAATTACCATCTCATCTTCCAAGGGAGATCATTAAAGTGGTGCTGGCTAAAGTCTCGTGGTGATTTTAATTCAAGGAGGAGGGGGAAACTAAATAGATCTGTGCATGTTCTTTTGTTTTAGAACCTTCTGAGGTGCTCCTGGTCCCCAGATGGCAGTAAAATTGCGGGGGGCTCTGCTGACAGGTGAGTTGTCACTGCTTTCCTCTGTCCCCATCAATCCAGGGTGGATTTGCAGCATTTCCTGCATCGGAATTCCTGCACCCTCAGGGCTGTGTGTGAAGGTGTGAGATCACAAACAGCCCTCAGGGAGTTTTCCTGGTTTCCACGGGGATCTGGCTCTGTCTCTTTGGTGGGGGAACGTCTGAGTGTTGTAAAATCTGGTTGTTATTGACAAAAGCTGGCTGAGGATCTGCCCTGTCCCAGCAGGGCATCCCCAGCAGGTGACAGGGACATCCCTGCCCTGGGGGGACCCCTGGCAGGAGCTTGGGAGTGTCTTTGAGGGCAGGGTCTGAGGATGAGGAGCACAAATCCCTGCATGGTGGGGTCCCAGGGATCATTAATGACTCCTAATTAAGGAGAAATAAGGATCAGTTGGCAATAAAGCAATTGGAAAGAGATTCAAAGATAAATGAAAGACGTGTAAAGTGAGCTGAGGAGGAGAAGGGAAGCAGAGGAGGCAGAACAGGCTCTGATGTCCCCTGTGAAGGACACCAATGTCCCCTGGAGCAAATCCAGGCCCAAATGCAGTGGCAGGGAAGCAGGAATTCCTGCAGGCCAGGGCTGGAGCAGCAGCTGCAGGAGTTGGTGGCAGCAGAGGGGCAGAACTGCAGCTCTCCCTGTCCGGATTCACTGGGGCTCTGCCCCCAGCCCTGCTGGGCACGGGGTGGGGCAGGATCCAGCCTGGCAGAGCTGGTATTCTTATTTTATTATTATTTTTAGGGTTTTGAGGGGGCTTTTTTAGGAGTATCTGCAGGAAAAGCAAAGCAAGATTAAACAAACATTTTGTTTTGGGGTACCAAACATTCCCCCAGTGATTCCTCTCTCCTTCTGTGTTGGAGATATTTTATTATCTCCATTTATTATTTTTGTTTTCTATTTTATTTTAACTTTCATTATTTTATTTTCATTATTTCATTATTTTATTTATTAGATCATAATATTATAATATTTATTATAATACTTATAATATTATAATATTGTGTTATATATTATTTAAATATTTATTTTAATATTTAACATATATTAGTATGTTAAATGTATTATATTCTTTAATATATATAATATATTAAATATGTTCTATATAATATTAAATGTAATATTCTAATATTTAAATCAGTATTTCTACTATTTTTAAATTTATAATATATTATGATATAATAATGTTGCATTATATATTATAATATTATTTAAATATTTATTTTAATATTTAACATATATTAATATGTTAAATATATTATCTATGTTGTTTAATATATAATATATTAACTATTTTACATATTATTTGATCTATAATATTATAATATTTGATATTTACTTAAATTATTTCTATTAAAATATTTTAATATTATAATATTGTATTTTATATAATATATATAATATATAATATATATTTCTAACAAAATATAATTGTTGATTATAAATATTAATTATATTATAATATAGTATTTATACAATAATATAACTATTAATAATATCTAATTATACATTATATAATATATTCTTTAAATTTTTATTTTAATATTTAACATATATTAATATGCTAAATATATTATCTATATTGTTTAATGTAGATAATATATTAAATATGCCTTATATTATTCAATGTATAATATTTTAATCTTTAATATTCATATGATTATTTTTACTATTTATTTAATTATTATATTTATTAATGTTTTTATTTATATTATATTAGAATATTTTATTAGAATATTATATTAGAATATTATATTATAATAAATTATTATATTATTTATATTATATTACATTACATTATATTATATATATTATATTATATTACATTATATTATATTATATTATATTATATTATATTATATTACATTACATTACATTACATTATATTATATTTATTTTTGCTGTTGGCTCCTCCGTGCTCAGCCCTGTGCAGTCCTGTGCCAGCAGAGCAGCAGTTTTGTGTCTGGGGTTGTGTTTTTTCAGCCAGGGGTGCTGATTTCAGAGCTGCCCTGGGCTCAGGGGGTCATTTGCTGTCCTGGCTGTGTCTCAGGTTCGTGTACGTGTGGGACACCACGTCCAGGAGGATCCTGTACAAACTGCCCGGCCACGCCGGCTCCGTCAACGAGCTGGCCTTCCACCCCGAGGAGCCCATCAGTGAGTGCTGCCTGTCCCCTTCTCTCCCCTTCCTTCCCCT
>NC_031791.1:5706810-5707922 GCF_001522545.3 Parus major
GGGCTCTGCTCCCAGGAACAGGGACAGGAGGAGAGGGAACGGCCTCAGGCTGGGCCAGGGGAGCTCAGGGGTGACAGCAGCAGGAATTTCCCCATGGAAAGGGGATCAGGGCTTGGTAGGGGTTGCCCAGGGAGGTTTGGAGTGCCCAGCCCTGGAGGTGCCCAAGGAAAGCACTCAGAGCTCAGGGCTGGGCACAAGGCAGGCATCAGGCACAGCTCAGACTCGGTGATCCTGGAGCTCTTTTCCAACCTCAGTGATGCTGAGATTCTGGAATTGTGCTGGGATGTGCTCTGGGAAGGTCAGGGGTGTCAGGCTGGCCATAGCCTGGCCTTGTCCCCTGTCCCCTCACGGCGTGTCCCGTGTCCCCAGGGCCCCCCGCGCTGCTCCTCGCTGCAGGCCCCCATCATGCTGCTGTCAGGACACGAGGGGGAGGTTTACTGCTGCAAGTTCCACCCCAATGGCAACACCCTGGCCTCGGCTGGCTTCGACAGGCTCATCTGTGAGTGCCACCGCTGTCCCCTGCTGTCCCCACACGGGGCTGCTCAGGGGTTTCGGCTCAGCCCTCACCTGGCTGCCTCCTGAGGGTGAATTGCATCCCTGGGGGGTGCAGGGAGCTTTGCCCAGCTCCTCTGGCAGGTCCCATCCTGGAAATGTGTCCTGCTGGGCACAGCCCTGTGTCCCCCTCACACAGAGCTCTGCAGAAGGGCAGGGTTGATGAAGCAAAGATTATCTGTTTTCTTAATAAATCCACCTTAAACAAGAGCCTGGACCAGCTCTGCCCCAGACTCACGCTGTGAATCATCCCAGGGGGGTCTCAGCAGTGGGGCTGGTCCATCCCTGCCTGCTGCAATCCCAAAGCTCAGCTCCACACCCAGCAGGGAGCTGTTCCCGTGCATTTCCCATGCTCAGCTCTCCTTTGCTGTCCCCCAGTGCTCTGGAACGTCTACGGGGACTGTGACAACTTTGCCACCCTCAAGGGGCACAGCGGGGCCGTCATGGAGCTGCACTACAACACAGATGGCAGGTGAGAGAGAGAGAGCCTTCCTGCTGCTCAGAGACACCTCTGAACCTCGGGGAGTGGGGCTGAGGGAGCTGGGAAGGGGCTGGAGAAT
>NC_031791.1:5712973-5714045 GCF_001522545.3 Parus major
GTGTCCCTGGGGTGTCCCCACTGTCCCTGGGGTGTCCCTGGGGTGTCCCATTATCCCTGGGGTGTCCCCACTGTCCCTGGGGTGTCCCACTGTCCCTGGGGTGTCCCATTTTCCCTGGGGTGTCCCATTGTCCCTGGGATGTCCCATTGTCCCTGGGGTGTCCCTGGGGTGTCCCACTGTCCCTGGGGTGTCCCTGGGGTGTCCCATTATCCCTGGGATGTCCCTGGGATGTCCCTGGGGTGTCCCACTGTCCCTGGGGTGTCCCATTGTCCCTGGGGTGTCCCATTTTCCCTGGGGTGTCCTGGGGTGTCCCTGGGGTGTCCCTCTGTCCCTGGGATGTCCCTGGAGTGTCCCATTATCCCTGGGGTGTCCCCACTGTCCCTGGGGTGTCCTGGGGTGTCCCTGGGGTGTCCCTCTGTCCCTGCCCTCAGTGCCAGGAGCCCTCGTGGCGGTTCCAGGCAGATCCATGTGCGGATCCCCAGGGAAGAGCAGCCCCAAGCAGCCGAAGCCGTCCCTGGAGAGGAGCAGGCAGGGCTGGGGGCACGGCAGGTTTATCTGTGAATACCCCTGACACAACCCTGGGCACAGCAGAGCGGGATCCTCCTGCCCAGGGCTGAGCCCCCTCCCCTGGCCCCGCTGGGGAGGGGCTGCCACACAGATTTAGGGTTTAATTAGGGGCTGTCATGATCCCACAGGTTTATGGGTTTGTTTGGATCTACACCCAAGTGTCAGAGGGGAGAGAGACCCCTGGGGCTGGTCTGGGACAGCAATCCTGAGCTTTACCGGGTCCTGCTTCTCTAAAGGAACCATAAAAGGGTTTTTTTCCTAATTCCCACCCCAGGAACCCGCAGGGAAGTGAGGGAGGGGCATCATTCTTCCCCTGCCCTGAGTTCTGGGGCTCCTGGAGGCTGGGGCTGCCAGGATGGGGCAGTGGGGGCTGGCTGGATCCACAGCCACCCTGGGGTGCCTGGGTGTCACCCCCTGTGCCCCCAACACCCTCCATGGGCACCACGGAGCCGTGACCCAGATCAGGGAAATGATCCGGATTAAGGGAAAATCCCTGGATGAGGGA
>NC_031791.1:5717008-5719496 GCF_001522545.3 Parus major
CTCCTGACCCCAGGGCTGGGGTGTCACTGACCCCAGGGCTGGGGTGTCACTGACCCCAGGGCTGGAGTGTCACTGACCCCAAGGCTGGGGTGTCACTGACCCCAGGGCTGGAGTGTCACTGACCCCAAGCTGAGCTATCCTTTACCCCAGGGCTGGCCCCTCCCTGGCCCTGGGATTGATGTCCCTGTCCCCAGGCTGCTCCAGCCCTGCCCAAATAGACAAAAACTTGACTTTGTGGTGTAAAAATATCAGTTCAGTGAAAAAAGCTGATTTCTCTGTGCTCTGTTTATACTGTGGCAGGGAGAGCTCTCTCTGGCATAAAGATACAGATGGTTTTTGACTCTAAGCACTGGGGTTTAGTGGAAGGAGAGGGTTTTGTGTACCTGGGGACGAGATCCCATCTGGCTCCTCCTGCCCTGGGCACGGAGAGCTCGGCCGGGTCAGATCCAGCCCTGCCAGAGCCAGATGGCCGTGGGGGACACCCCTGTCACCCACCTTGGGATGTGGGCTGGCAGAGCAGGCTCAGCCTTGATGGGGGGGCGTTCCTCCCCCTTCTCCATCCCACAGGAGATTTGGGACGAGGCTCTGACCTCGCCAGGGCTGTTGGGGAAACTGAGGCACAACAGGGCTGGGTGGGGGCACAGCTGGGGATCAAAGCACGGCTCCCATTTCCCATCCTCACAATTAATTACATGACACTTTTTTGATTTCCTCCTGGTATTTTTCTCTGCAGTTTTGGCCACTGGGGCTTTTCACTGCACACAGACCCCAGGGTGGGGGTGTGGGGTGGCAGGTTCTGGACAGAGCAGAGGACAAAGCCCTGGGCTCATTTCCCACCCTCTCCCGGATGAAGTTATCTCCTCTCCTTGCAGGGAAGCTCCATGACAGGCTTTATTGACCTTTTTTTAATCTAGAATTGATTCTTTGCAGAACTCCGCCTGGTCGGGAGCCAGGCGGGATCTCGGCGCCGTCGGATGGGGATTTCTCATTTTCCATCAGAGCCTTTCCCGCTGCTTTGGGGGCTGCAGGAGGGTTGAGCTGGGCCTGGCCATGCCCGAGGAGATGCTCTGAGATGGTTTTGTCCTTCTCATGCAGGGAGATCCCAATCCCTCCGCTCTGGGTTTCTGCTGTGTTTAAATCCCAGAGGAGCCAAAAAGCTGAACCCCAGAGTTGTGCCTGTACCTGGACAACCCTCACAAGCCCGGGACACAATGGGATGGAAGTGATGGAACCTCTCCCAGGTGAAATCCTGGGGATCCCGGAGCCAGGAGAGCTGGGAGGGCTGGAGTCCAGCCCACGGAGGGGATGTCCCAGCTCAGGGGTCCTCGGCAGCCTGCAGAGCGAGCTGGGGGAATGCTCAGGGCTGGCGGAGCTCCCTCAGCCAGGCCAGGGTGGAATAAACAGAGGTGGCCTCAAACACCACGTCTCAGTGTGCTCCTGCTCCCAGGAGCGCGGCTCAGAGCGTCCCTGAGGAGCTGCATCTCCGCGCTCTGCGCTTCTCAGCGCACAAAAGCCAAGCGCGTTCTGCAAAGCCCCGTCCTTCAGCCACTCACGAGCCTCCCCAAATGCCCCTGGGAGCCCGGAACAGCCCCGGGGGGGAGAGAAATCCCCATCGCGGAGGAGGAAGGGGAAGCTCAGGGTACGGAAGGTGCTGCAGGCTGGTCCCAGCAGCTCGCAGGGATGAGCCCTGGCGAGCCTGGATGAGCTTGGACCACACACGGAAATGCAGCTTCATGTCTCGGGCGCCGTGCGGATGCTCTGACACCTAAGGCTGTGTGGGGCTGCTTTAGGAGGCGCTTCCTTCTGAACATCGGCGCTGAGGATTAAGAAATCATGGAAATTAAAAGCAGCAAACTGTTTCCAAGTGCTTCTGCCGGGTGGCATTTCAGCCAGAGGTTTCTAAAGCGCTGGGAAAGCAGCATCCCGGTGATTCCTGTCGCTCTGCGATGTCCCCGAAGGTGTGCAGTGAAAACAGAACAAAGGCGAGCGGGTGGGTGGCGGTGAGGGGCCGTGGCAGCCCTGTCTGCACCCAGCTCCCTGCCCGGGCACCCTGCCCCCGGCCGGGGCTCGTCCCCGGCCCCAGCCGCGTGTGCCGAGCGGGCTCTGCGGAGCGGGGCTCTGCGGGGGGACGTGGGGCGCTCCCTCCGGCCTCAGCCATCTGTCCTCCCCGCAAGGCCAGCTGCTGCGCTGGCATGGCCACCCCAGGGGAGGCGGCGGGGTCCCTGTGCTGCCGGTCCAGGCGCCGCCCAAGGGCCGCAGGGCCGGGGGATGAGGGGGGGAATATGGGGGGAGCATCTCGCAGCCCTTCCCCAGGGTCTCACCCGGCCGCACCTGGCTCCGGAGAGAAAAAAAAATAACAATCACAAAAATCTGCGATTTAAAAGACAAAACGCTGACGATTAAGGATAAGGCCGGGCGGGAGCCGCGATGCGGCGGAGGGGCCGCGCTGCCTGCGCCCCCGGAGGCCGCCAAGGGCTCGGCTCGGCGC
>NC_031791.1:5719799-5722480 GCF_001522545.3 Parus major
GCGATGCCCCGCGCCGAGCCCAGCCCGCCGCTGTGCTGAGCCGGCGGGGCTGGCCGGAGGCTGGAGAGCGGGACATGGTGCTGGAGCCCCCCGTGACGCTCCCCGGGTGGGCAAGGGGCGGCTGGTGAGGAGCTGGAGAGCGGCGGCGGAGCGCGGCCACGGTGAGGGAGCCCCGAGGATCCGGCTGGGGAGCCATGGGGAGATGCAACGGGCGATGCACGCTGGTGGGATTCTGCTGCCTGCAGCTGGTAAGGCTCATCGGCATGCCGGGGGTGCTTTGTGCGAGATGCTGCCTGTCATCGCTCCCCTCGCCGCCTCCGCGGTGACCTTGCGTTGGGACCGGCTCGCCATCACCCAAAAAAAGCCCGCAGAAAAGGAAAAATGCTGATCTAAAAGATAGGCAATGCCACCCTCATCTCCTGCCTCGAGCCAGCGCTGGCCGGGGAGATGGATGGGGACCCTTTCCCTGCGCTGTCAGTGCCCGAGGTTGCGTCTCCAGCAGGTGTGAGCTTTGTTCCCAACTGCAATCTCTTCCCTCCGAGTTCACTCCCGCCCGCGCTTTCCCGTTCTGGTGACTCCACGGATGTCTCGGGGTGCCGGTCCCCTGAGTCGGGGCGAGAGGGAAACTTGGAGCCGCTGCCAGCACTTTGGAAACTCTCCTGCTCCTGAGCGGGACCCGGCTGCCCGCGGCGGGGGGACAGCGGGATGTGGCGGCAGGGAGAAAGGAGAGGCTTGATCTGAACGGGGTTGTCGGGTTCCGTGACAATTCCGTGCCGCTCTTGCCGCCGCCCGCGAATCAATCTTCATCAGGCTCTGCCAGAGGAGCCGGCGAACGGAGCGCGGGGGGGATCCGGGGGGGTTCTGCTCAAACCAGCGCCGCCGAGGTTGCGATTAATTATCCCGGCAGGGTGGTGCGTTAATGGAGAATCAGCAGCCTCCAACTCGCCCCCGCGGCCGTGCCGGGCTCGTCACGGCGGGGAGAGCAGGGAGGGACTGCTGAGATCTGCGGGGTCAGCTCGCCGTGTCCCCGGGGACGGGGGGTGATGGATGGATGGACGCGGCGATGGGAACGGGCTCCGGAGCCCTCCGGAGATGGTGCTGGCATCCTGCTGACAGGCGCTTTCCTCCCGGCTCTTGTCCGTTCCGCATCCTCCAGGAGGCAGCGGGTGGGGAGGGGTCCCCACTGTTGGAGGGGGGTACACGGAGTGTTGCTGGGGGGATGAAGGCAGTGCTCAGCCCTGGGCAGCAGAGGCACAGGGGGATCATCCCCAGGCTGGAGCCCCCCGTTCCCAGCGGGGATGGCCTCTGTGTCCCCAGCTGTCCCCTCGCTTCGCTCCGTGAAGTCTCGCTCGGCGTTTCGCTCACCTGATTCAGGATAAATCCAGCGGGGCTTTCCCGGCTGGGCAGGAGTTTCCTGGCTTTTGGTCACATTCCTTTCTACCACTCAGCTTCCAGCAGCTTTGTTGGTGATTATTCCCCGAGATATCCCAGATCCGAGAGATTTTAATCTGTTCATTCCAGGGGAAGGCTGAATTGAGCTCCGGGGCTGGGAGAGCAGCTCCTGCTCACAGCCAGAGGAACTTTGTGCTGTTGACTGGGGTCAGGCTGTCCCCTCCACCCTCACCCCGTGTGTCCTGGTGCTGTTGGCAGCCCCAAAGGCTCCAATCCCTTACCAGGGACCTTTCTGCTCGAGGCTCACCCTGAACCAGCTCATCCTTTGGGATGCTCTCCAAAGCTCCTTCCCGGTTTCGGAGGCAGCAGCTTCCACACCCCCCCACTCCAGCCGTGGGGAGATGCTCCCGACCCTCAGCTCCTCATCCCGGGGTGAGGGGTCTGCGAGCCCACCCAGGGCCCGGCGCTGAGCCAGCCCCACAGGCTGGAGGTGGCAGTGCCACCCAGGCATCCCCTGGGGTGAGCGGGGCCACCCTGAGGTGACACAGCCCCAGGGCTGAGCTTTGGGATGGAGCCACAGGGAGCAGAGATGATTCCAAACCTGCTCCCCTCCTCTGCTTCACCCCCTCCATGGGGATGGCACCTCCCCGTGTGCCACTGTCACCTCGTGGCTACCCTTCACGTCCCGGCTGGTTTCCCAAAATTCATAACCTGCTCCTGGGGAAGCCGTGGAGGCTCCAGGGGCAGCTGGAGCACCCACTGGGCACAAGAGCCCCGATCCAGAGGGGCCCCGATCCAGAGGAGCCCTGCCCGCTCCACCCCACACCCGAGCCACTTTGGGAAACTGTTTTTTGGGCCACGGCACCACAGGGAGCTCCTTTGGAGCATCCAAACGTCCTCCAAGCTCCTTCACCCTGGCGCGGCCATGCTGTGAGTGCCGGGTGATTCCAGTCCCGGGGACAAGCAGCACAACCCAGAGTTTGCCTCCATTTATGGTTTTATCCCTGGAAAAATCCACTTGTCAAACACCCACCGGCCCTGCCCCGCCTCGGGAGGGGCCACCAGCAAATATTCATCATGGGATGGTATAAAATAAACCTCCGGGATTTGCTGGTTTTCCCATCAGGAAAGACACAAACTCTGTGAGCCGTTGGTGTGGGATTCACCTTTTCCTTCTGGGAAATGGGAGCTGCTCGGGGCTCGGATGGGACAGGGACACGAGGTGACACCGCCCTGCTCGGGGCTCGGATGGGACGGGGACAGGAGGTGACACCGCCCTGTTCGGGGGT
>NC_031791.1:5723645-5725974 GCF_001522545.3 Parus major
TGGCGATGCCCGTGCCCGCTCTCTGGGTGGGGATAGGGACGCTCCGCGGTCCCACCTCGGGCTGGCACAGCCGGGAGCCGCTTCCAACCGGGGTCTCGTTTTTTTCTTTGTTTCTCTCTTCTCCTTTAATTGGCTGGAAAAGCAGAGCTGGGTTGGCACCTCCCGCCCGCCGGAGCCTGCCAGGCTGGCGGGACCCCGCTCCTGCGGCCTTGGGGTCCAGGAGAGGGGCCGCGGGTCCGTCCCGTCTTCTCCCCGAGCCCTGGGGTTTGCTCGGGGCACCGGGAGCCTCTGGAATGGATCCCCAGCTCCGAGCCTGGAGAAGGAGCTCAGGAGTTCGGCTTCACGGGGATGGGTGCAGGGAGAGGATGATCCTTCATCCCCCGCCCTGCGCGACCCCTCTGAACCCCCGGGGGCTCCGTGAGCCTCCCGTCCCCTTCCGTCCTCCCTTCCTGCTCTGATTTCCCTGGATTTGGGCAGCACCGGTGGGAACCACCCTCCTCCGACATCTGCCGGCATCTTTTGTCCTCGGCCGGGACCCCGGGGCCGCCCCCGGCCGCATTCCCCCCACCCGGAAAGGGGGAAAGGAGCCCGGGCTGAACTCGGGATGGAGGTTTTCAATTACACAATTAAATGCACAATTAGGTGTAATTACCAGCGCTCAGAAGGTGCGACTGTTCATAATGGGCTTGTAATCTACTGCCGCCACTGTTTGTACTGCTCCGCTCCGCTCCCTAATGATTATGGAAAGCTTTCCCATTTGCATGGTTGCCATGGAAATGGGGGGCTGGCAGGAGCGCGGGGATGGCGAGGGGAGCCCCGCACTCCCCTGAGCCCCCTCGCAGCCCCACATCCCCTCGCCGTGGGGTGGGAGCGACCCCTGCGGCTCGGTGGGGTCACAGGTGCCGGCATGGAGGGATCCTCCAGGGATGAGGATATCCCCAGGGATGAGATCCCCAGGGATGAGGATCTCCCAGGGATGAGGATCCCCAGGGATGAGATCTCCCAGGGATGAGATCCCCAGGGATGAGGATCTCCCAGGGATGAGATCCCCCAGGGATGAGGATCCTCCAGGGATGAGGATCCCCAGGGATGAGATCTCCCAGGGATGAGATCCCCCAGGGATGAGGATCCCCCAGGGATGAGATCTCCCAGGGATGAGATCTTCCAGGGATGAGATCTCCCAGGGATGAGATCCCCAGGGATGAGATCCCCAGGGATGAGGATCCAGAGCAGAACCCAGGGTGGGAAATGTGGTTTAAAAGGCTGAGAACCCCCAGCTCAGCCCGGCCCAGCTCAGCCCGGCCCAGCTCAGCCCGGCCCAGCCCAGCCCAGCCCAGCCCAGCCCAGCCCAGCCCAGCCCAGCCCAGCCCAGCCCTGCTCAGGCTCCGAGAGCCCCGGAGCGCCCGGGGCTGTGGGTGGCCGTGGAGAGGCACAGCCAGCTCAGCCCTCCGCGTGGATGAGCATCCTCCGGCACATCCACATTCCAGGCAGGGCTGTAAAGGTTTATTGACGCGTGTTTGGGAAGGCAGAGCCTCACAGCTCGCAATTAAAACCGCGATTAAAGCGCCGTACGTCTAAATTTGCAGGACCAGTTAATGTGCACCCAAGAGGATTAACGAGGCCGCCTGAAGAACTCCCTAAATCATTCATGGCGGTTCTTAACAGAGCTGGGAGCGAGGGGGACTGCAGAATAAATGTCTCAGAGGGCTGGGTTGTAGAGAAAATAAAGAGGATGGGGCTGAAAGCAGCCTGGGCCGACAGCGGAGCTGTCAGAGCCCGGGAAGGAAAGGCTGATGTGAACAGGAAAGCCTGAAACAGGTGGGATCATGGAGAGCTGGGAAAATGAGCCTTGCCCAGCCAAACCCGGCTCTTGTTTCTTCTTGAGCTCACAGGTTTGGCTGAGCTGCCCCAGCAATGTCTGGATGCTGATAAACAATTTGATTTAAAGAATTAGCGCTACACAAAATCAGTGATGCTCATTTAAGGACTAGGCAGAAAGGGGGAATAAAATCATCGCTGGAGAAAGGTGTGGGATGAGGGGATGGTGGTGAGCAGAGCCTGGCACGGGAGACTCCCCCTGGAAGTGCATCCAGGTGCGTGTCCCATCCCAAAATCCATTGCCAAGCCATTGGGAGGGGGCTGGGAAGAGGAACCCGAGGATGGGAGATGTGGCA
Organism: Parus major; assembly: GCF_001522545.3. Taxonomy (NCBI): domain Eukaryota; kingdom Metazoa; phylum Chordata; class Aves; order Passeriformes; family Paridae; genus Parus; species Parus major. Next base: position 5,725,820 of record NC_031791.1, read on the forward strand.
GAGCAGCCTCTTGAGAGGCTCAGGGTCTGTGGCTGCTCAGAGGGAACATCACAGACCCTGGATGTTCGGATTTGAATGGGAAAGGACCTCAAAGCCCATCCAGGGCCACCCCAGCCATGGCAGGGACACCCTCAATGTCCCCAAGGGTCACCTCC
>NC_031791.1:5726380-5729927 GCF_001522545.3 Parus major
TGCCAGGGATCCAGGGACAGCCACAGCTGCTCTGGGCACCTCTGCCAGGGCCTGTCCACCCTCAGTGTGAGAAACTCCTCTCTTTATCTGATCCAAATGATTTTATAAATGAGCTGGGGCTGCCTGCAGGACGTGCTGGGGTGGGAATCACCCAAAGGGGGTTTGGTCACAGGAGGGGACACCCCGGGGCCACCCCCGGCTCTGTCCTGGCAGAGGACACCGGAGTGCCCCGGGGTGCTGAGCGGTGACAGTGACACCGCAAAGCCACCGTGTCCTGTCACCCCCTGAGCCTCCCTGCCCTCGCTGTCCCTGAGCAGGGCCGGGGTGGCGGCTGAGCTGTCACACACGGGGGACACTGCCCTGCTAATTACCTTGATGAGGGCTAATTAGCGCTCTGGGATGGATAGTGAGGCGCTTTCCCAGCACGGATGTGTGTCCTGGGATCTGCGGGAATGGGCACCAGGGAGCGGAGAGGAGCTGGAGCAGAGAGGATCGGCCTCCCCTCGGGCTGGGGCAGGAAAATGTGGAAGTTTTGGTGGATTTGGGAAGGCAAAGGGCCGGGGTGGCCTCAGTGACTGTCCCAGTTCGGGAGCTGTGGGAATGGCACTGGAACTGCCCCACGGGGACTGCCAGGAACAAACCCCAGAGGGAAATGGGGGAGCTCAGGGTGCCCGGGATGAGTGAAGGGCGCTCCGGGTGAGCCTGGGGGATGCTCAGGGTGGGAGTGGAGGGTCCTTGGAATGCTGAAGATCATGGGAGCCCCAGGGAAACCCTGACGTGCTCTGAGTGGGAACAGCCTGGGTCAAGTGTCACACTGAGAGTCCTTGTCCCACCCACAGGCCCCAAACCATCTCTGGGGTGAATCCTCAGCAAGAATGAGGATTTCCATCTCAGAATGTGGGGACAAGTCCCAGCCCAGCAGCACCCACGGCCTGGACTCAGGCCCGATGCTCCCAGCACCTTTTGGGGTCCCCTCCTCCCATGGGGAATGCTGCTCCAGGCTCTGTCCCTGCCCCATCCCCTCCTCTATCGGGGGCTGCTGACCCCACTAATGACCCCAACCCTACTAATGACCCCATCCCCCACCTCGCAGCAGCCCCAGGCCCTAATTAATTTTAATCCAGCCCCCTCCCCCCCAGCAGGAGCTGTGGGTAGGGTGGCACTTCCAGGACAAAGCAAACCCTGGCCCTGACAAAGGGCCTTGAATTATACATGGGGCGAGGGCTCGGCAATTAACGGCGCCCTCGTTAGCGGGGTCTGGTGTGGGGCTGGTGTCCCCCAGCCCACAGGGAACACGTGGAGAGCTCCAGAGCCCCATTGCCCAGGGCTGGGGACCCCACGGGGGGACCCCACCGAGTGGTGGGAGCATCATTCCCATGTCCTCGTCACGGGGTCCCACACGGGGAGTGACCCCAGCCCCGTGTCCAGGCCCTGGTGCTGCTGGGTCAGGTTTTCCCTAAAGGATTTCACGTGGAAAACCTCATCCCTGCCGTGGGTGTGTCCATGGGCTGGGACAGCACCCGTCACCCCGCTGGCAGAGCCATCCCGGGGGGTTACAGCAGGAAAGAAACAGTTTTGGGGAGAAAATCCCGGTTTTCCCAGTGTGGGGTGCCGGGGGGGATGGGCTCAATCCCTGTGGGGTGTAGGGTTTGGGATGTCACCGGTGTCCCATCGTGTCCTTAATGGATTCATTGGAGCAGGAGGGCCCTGGATGGATCCAGCCCCTGGAGCTGCTCCTCCACGACCCCCACCAAACAAAGGGGCTGGAAAAACCCATCCCAAAAGCCCATCCCAAAAAAACCATCCCAAAATCCCCTCCCCAAAAAACCCATCCCAAAAAACCCATCCCAAAGAAACCCATCCCAAAAAAACCCATCCCAAAAAACCCATCCCAAACAAACCCATCCTAAGAAATCCATCCCCAAAAAAACCCATCCCAAAAAACCCATCCCAAAATCCCCTCCCCAAAAAACCCATCCCAAAAAACCCATCCCAAAGAAACCCATCCCCAAAAAAACCCATCCCAAACAAACCCATCTCAAACAAACCCATCCCAAAAAACCCATCCCAAAAAACCTCTCCCCAAGAAATCCATCCCAAAAAAACCCATCCCAAAAATCCCATCCCCAAATCCCCTCCCGCAGGCGCTGGGGACGGAAGGAGGGAGCAGTAATTAATAAAAGCAATTTCTCTGGCTGTGGAAGGAGCCCCTGATGAGTCCCTGCCGTTAATGACGGTTAATGCCCGGCACAGCCTCCCCGGGACGGACCGGAAAGGGATGGAGGGATCTGCGGCAGGGGGATCCGTGGGATCTGCAGTGAAGGGATCGTTGGGATCTACAGGAGAGGGAGCATTGGGATCTGCAACAGGGGGATCCGTGGGATCTGCAGGGCAGGGATCATTGGGATCTACAGGAGAGGGATCATTGGGATCTACAGTGAAGGGATCATGTGGATCTACAGGAGAGGGATTATTGGGATCTACAGTGAAGGGATCATTTGGATTTACAGGAGAGGGAACATTGGGATCTGCAGCAGGGGGATCCGTGGGATCTGCAGGGAAGGGATCATTGGGATCTACAGGAGAGGGATCATTGGGATCTACAGTGAAGGGATCATGTGGATCTACAGGAGAGGGATCATTGGGATCTGCAGGGAAGGGATCGTTGGGATCTACAGGAGAGGGATCATTGGGATCTGCAGCAGGGGGATCCGTGGGATCTGCAGTGAAGGGATCGTTGGGATCTACAATGATGGGATCATTTGGATCTACAGGAGAGGGAACATTGGGATCAACAGTGATAGGAACATTGGGATCAGCAGTGAAGGGATCCTTGGGATCTGCAGCAGGGGGATCATTGGGATCTACAGGAGAGGGATCATTGGGATTTAGAGGAGAGGGATCCTTGGGATCAACAGGAGAGGGATCATTGAGATTTATAGGACAGGGAACATTGGGATCTACAGTGAAGGGATCATTGGGATCTGATGACAGGGGATCATTTTGATCAACAATGAAGGGATCATTTGGATCCACAGCAGAGGAATCCTTGTGATCTACAGGAGAGGGAACATTGGGATCTGCAACAGGGGGATCATTGGGATCTACAGTGAAGGGATCCTTGGGATCTACAATGAAGGGATCATTGGGATCAACAGTGAAGGGATCATTAGGATCTACAGTAGAAGGATCATTTGGATCAGCAGCAAAGGGATCCTTGGGATCTACAGCAGAGGAAACATTGGGATCTAGAGGAGAGAGATCCTTGGGATCTACAGCAGAGGGATCATCGGGATCAGCAGCAGAGGGGTCATTGGGATCTACAGGAGAGGGATCATTGGGATCTACAATGAAGGGATCATTGGGATCAGCAGCAGAGGGATTATCTGGATCAGCAGCAGAGGGATCCTTGGGATCAGCAGCAGAGGGATGATTTGGATCAGCAGCAGAGAGATCATTGGGATCAGCAGCAGAGGGATCATTGGGATCTACAGGAGATGGAACATTGGGATCTACAATGAAGGGATCCTTGGGATCAGCAGCAGAG
>NC_031791.1:5730545-5731398 GCF_001522545.3 Parus major
AATGGTGGGAATGGTGGGGATGGTGGGATGATGGGAATGGTGGGAATGATGGGAATGGTGGGAATGATGGGAATGGTGGGAATGGTGGGAATGGTGGGAATAGTGGGATAGTGGGAATGGTGGGATGGTGGGAATGGTGGGAATGATGGAAATGGTGGGAATGGTGGGAATGGTGGGAATGGTGGGAATGGTGGGAATGGTGGGAATGGTGGGAATGGTGGGAATGATGGGAATGATGGGATGGTGGGGATGATGGGAATGGTGGGAACTGTGGGAATGGTGGGAATGGTGGGATGCTCTGGTCCTGGGGGATCCTGCCTGGATCATGGTCCCACCGCCAGGGCAGAGGGGCTCCACTCCAGGAAGCAGGGATGGCAATGGGGGATTTTAGGGATTTTAGGGAAAATGATGGGATTGTTACTGAATTCCTCCATGGACACTGAGATGTTCTGGGCAGATTTTCACACCCCAAGAAGCTCCTTGAGGGCTCAGGAAACACCGCAGCCCCTTCCCTGCCACTCACCACTCCCACCCCCCATCATTTTCCTCCAGCCCATGGAAATTCGGGAATTTCTCTCCCTGCCTTGGATGCATCCAGCGCCTTCTCCTTACAGGCTGCTCATCCAGCCAGGAGGAGACCCCCAAATCCTCCACCTCCCATTATCCAATGGTGAAACAAAAAACAATCTCCAATTCTCCAAGAAATTCTCACCCATGGGGGGCTGCTCCCATATTTAAACCCAAGATGCCCCATATTTAAAATACAAATCCCCCAAATTTAAACCAAAGGTTTCCCATATTTTATTTCCATAAACTCTCCCATATTTAAACCCCAAATTTAAGCCCAAACTCT
>NC_031791.1:5731633-5733536 GCF_001522545.3 Parus major
TCCCATATTTAAACCCCAAATTTAAGCCCAAACTCTCCTATAGTTAAACCGCAAATTTAAGCCCAAACTCTCCCATATTTAAACCCCGAATTTAAGCTCAAACTCTCCTAAATTTAAGCACAAAACCTCACCAGCTCCAAGGCCAAGATGCCGAAATTCCAGCCCCATTTCTCCCAGGATTCCAGCCCAGGATGGGAGTGGGCAGTGGGGAGTGGCGGTGACCCTCACCCAGAGTCGAGGGTGCCCGTGGCTTGTGGAATTACCCCGAGGAGAGGGAAATCCACCGGGCTCATCCCACAAATCCCATTTGCGCCAGCAGCTCCCTCCTCTCCGGGCAGCCTCTCCCTCAGACCTGCGTGGTTTGATCCCGGATTTTAAAGCTAAAAAAACGGGATAAACGCTGGAAGAAACACCCACACCCACCGGGCTGGGTGGGCGCACACGGGGACCACCTCCAGCTGTCCCCTTCATCCCTCCAGGATGTGGGAGCATCCCTTCCTCCTCCAAAACAATCCCAGAAAAATCAATATTTTGGGAGCCGTTTCGCCTCCCCACCGGCTGCCGCCGGCTGCTCCTTTGGCGGCGACAGCGCTCGCAGGGATTATTTTTGCTCCCCGGTTCATTAACGGGGTTGTTACCAGGCAGATTTCCTCACCCGAGCTTCTCCTTCCCATTCCGTGGGCCGTGGGAGGAGGGAATGCCGGTTTCCATAGCGATGCGCTTGGCTTTAATCAGGGTTCCTTCCCTGGGAGAATTGATTACGGAAAGTGGCGCTAAATAAGTCAGTAAATTGGATTTATATATATATATATATATAAATTTATATATAATATATTAATTTTTCCCCTCCTCTTTTGGATTGTATTAATGTTGTCTTGAAAGCACCGGTTGAGATTTGGGGAATAATACCCCTGGCTTCTCCCAGAAGTCGGGATAAAGAACGGAACTGGGATAATGAGCATGGGAATTGCCTGTGGCTCAATCCTTGTCCACCGCTGGCCGTTGTGGGCATCTCCTCCAGCGTCCATCCTGCCCCATCCCGCTGGGCTTTGGAAGAATTTTGGAGCAGATTGTCCCATTGCTTTGCTCTTCCCTGCCCGTTCCCCTCCCCTGTCCAGCCCCAGCCTTTGTTTGTGTTTCATTCCCAGAATTTGGGATTTAGGGAGTTGGGCTCTCCACAGCTCTCCTGGTTTCCCATCCTATTCACTCTTTGTCCCCAAAGTCAAACCCAGGATTCCCAAATTTGAGCCAAGATCCCCCCATATTTAAGAACAAAATCTCCCACATTTAAGCCCCAAATCCCAAAAATTTGAGCCCAAGATCTGCCAAATTTAAGGACAAAATCTCCCCAGTTTAAACCCAAATCCACCAGATCTAACCCAAGATCCCCAAACCCTAAAGCCAGATTAAAGCACAAGATATCCTAAATCTTAAATCCGAAAACGGAGCCTCAGCTCCCCCAGATCTCAGCCAATAATTCCCCAAATTTAAACCCAAAACCTCCCAAATTTAAGCCCAAATTTCCTCAGACCCAGGCCCAAGACCTGCCAGGTTTAAACCCACATTTCCCTACATTTCACCCCAAACCTGCAGATTAAACCCCACGATCCCCCAGGCTTCAGCCCTGAGCGATTCCCCATTTGCTTGTGGGGATTTTTAGGGATTTTTTCCTTTATTTTAATTAATGCTCCTCCTGTCCGTGGTTTCTGCTGGGAATCTCTAACGGGGCTGGTGGAACTCCGGGATTTTCCTTGGATCCCGATTTTCTTTGCCAGGCTGGTTGGTTTGGGGGCCGATGTCCCTGGGGATAACAAATTCCTCCAGGGCTGAGCTGGGGCTCAGGGATCAGGGGATTTCTTTGCTTTGGGATGGGATCCATGGGTGGGATGGGATGGGATGGGAT
>NC_031791.1:5734187-5735197 GCF_001522545.3 Parus major
GGGATGGGATGGGATGGGATGGGATGGGATGGGATAGCTCTGAGGGTGTCCTGAGGCTCTCCAGCCACCCCAGAGGTCCCAGCCCTGCTCCTGTGGATTTGGAGCAGCTCCCAGCTTGGTGTTCTCCAGGCATGGAGCTGGAATCCTGAGGGATGGACGGAGGCAGGAGCGGGGCTGGGGCTGGGGGGCACCCGGGGGTCCCAGGGAGGCTGGGAGAGGAACATCCCCCCTGTTGGGGATCCAGCGCCAGCTCCGGGATCCCGACGGCTCCAGGAACACAGAGGAGGCTCCAGGGAGAGCTCAGAGCCCCCTCCAGGGCCTGCAGGGGCTCCAGGAGAGCTGGAGAGGGACTGGGGACAAGGCCTGCAGGGACAGGACACAGGGAATGGCTTGAGATTGGAAAAGGGGAGATTTGGGTGGGATCTTGGGCAGGAATTGTTCCCTGGGAGGGTGGGGAGGGGCTGGGCTGGAATTGCCAGAGCAGCTGTGGCTGTCCCTGGATCCCTGGCAGTGCCCAAGGCCAGGCTGGGTGGGTTTGGGACAGTGGGAATGTCCAATGGAATGGGAAGGGTTTCACAGGTCCCTCCAGCCCAAAGCACTCCGGGATTCTCCGGTTCCAGGAGGAGGGGGAGCTGCCGGGCTGGAAGGCTCCCGGTTTCCAGGGTTCTGGCTCTGGGGTGTTCATCCAGCGCTCCCCACCTTGGCTGAGCCGGATTTCCAAGTTCAGCGGTGGGGAAGGAGCTCCCTGGTGTCCACCACTCCCATCCTCCTCACGGGCATTGAGGACTGGGAAAACCTGGAGTTGTGGGATGGGTCTGGAGAAGGTGACAGTGCCAAACCCGACAGGTGACTCAGAGGAGCTCCTTCCCTCTTAAATTTACTGCCAGCACACCGGAAAAATCCCATTTTCCTTCATCTCTCTGAGCCCCGGCTGAGCCCTGCAGCTCATGTCCCCTCCTGGCACCGTCATCCCCACGAGTGTCCCCTCCTGGCACCGTCCCCACCCCGAG
>NC_031791.1:5735740-5739618 GCF_001522545.3 Parus major
CGAGTGTCCCCTCCTGGCACTGTCCCCACCCCGAGTGTCCCCTCCTGGCACCGTCCCCACCCCGAGTGTCCCCTCCTGGCACTGTCCCGACCACGAGTGTCCCCTCCTGGCACTGTCCCGACCATGAGTGTCCCCTCCTGGCACCGTCATCCCCACGAGTGTCCCCTCCTGTCACGGTGCTCCCCTCACCCGCCGATGGAGCTCGCTCTGCCCTGCCTCAGTTTCCCGTGTAAATCCCTGCGGGCAGCGCTCTGGAGCGAGCGGGACGCGGTGCCCGCCCCCGGTAATTGATGTGATTTGCTGCAAAGAGAACTTTCGGGGCCGATCGATGAGCTCGTGAGTGTTTAATTAAGAGGGAGCCCTAAAACTCGTTGCATTGATCAGCCGCGGGTTTATCTTAATTAGCAGCGGGACGGCGTTTGCATGGCAGAGCGGCTGGAGAGGGGAGGGGGGAGCGTCCACGGGGCCGGGGGTGCCCTGAGCACCGGGAATTCCCGTTCCAGGAGCTGCACGGCCTAGGGAGGATGCTCTGAGCCCCACGGAACAGTTTTGGGGTGTCGGATGAGGCTGGGAAGTTCTGGGAGGGCCAGGGCTGCGGTCTCTGAAGGGCGGGGTGTCCTGAAGGTCCCTCCCGGTGACATTGGATCCCCAAAGGACCGGGCCGATGCCCCGGGGGCTGGAGCAGAGCTCTGAGCTGAGCCCCACAATCCCCGTGCAGGGGACACCACACCCGGAGTCTCCCGCTGGAGATCGTGCCTCAGTTTCCCCAGCGGTGAAAGGCGTGGGGCTGGCCCTGGGACACCCCAGGATGTCCTTGGGAGGTCCTTGGGACACCCCAGGATGTCCTTGGGATGTCCTTGGGATGTCCCTGGGATGTTCTTGGGACGCCCTTGGGACACCCCAGGATGCCCTTGGGACACCCCTGGGATGCCCACGGGATACCCCTGGGACACCCTTGGGATGCCCCTGGGATGTCCTTGGGATGTTCTTGGGACGCCCTTGGGACACCCCAGGATGCCCTTGGGATGTCCCTGGGATGTCCTTAGGATGTCCTTGGGATGTCCCTGGGATGTCCCTGGGATGTCCTTGGGACACCCCTGGGATGCCCTTGGTGACCAGTGGGAGCTGTGGAGCTGCAGCCACGCTGCCTCTGCGCTGTCCCCGTCCAGCTGCATCCCACCAGGATGGAACAAACCAAGCTCTGCTCTTCCCACGGAGGGAAAAGCTGGAATAATGCTGGACCTGCTGGGGGGATCCAGCAGAGCAATTCCCAGTCCAGGGCAATTAGCAGCCTCTGCTCATCCGTGGGGAAACAGGATCGTTTATCCCCAGTTTTGTCTCTTGAGGATGGAGAAGGGTTTGGTTCAAGCAGGGCCTGCCCAGCTTCTCCTCCTCCAGGCCATCCCGGCTGGAATTGAGGAGCCACACGGGTGTGGTGCTGCACTCCAGCTCCATGGATGCCCTGAGAGGCTTCTCCCAGCCCCATCCCTCAGCTTGGAGCGTCCCTGGTACCCAAAACTCCCCTCAGCTCCCTCTGAGCAGCTCTGCCGACAGCCCCCAGATGGATGGGTGGCCATAAAAGCCCGAGCACGGCGCTCCCTGTATCATTTATTATTTACATTCCTCAATTTAGGAGATTTACAGCCCGGCTGTGAGTATTTCCAGAGGCTGTTTCCTCAGAGAGTTTAAACAGCAGGGAAGTGAATCAAGTCTCAGTGCAAACAGCCTTGTCCCGGCCCCACGGATCCAGGGGCTGCTGCTCCACGGATTTCCATTGCCTTTAATCGAAATCGGGGTCCTGCTGGCACTGATCCAGCAGGTCCCACCCCAGGGAGAGGGTGGGAGATGGGAAATCAATCCCAGGGTGGAGCTGGGCTAAAATCGGTGGGAATTGGAGCCCTCACAAAGGAGATTTCACGAGTACTTGGAGTTTTATGGCTGGGGAAACTGAGGCACAGCTGGTGGATTCACATCCTCGGGAAAAACTCAGGCAGGGGCTTTCCCACCTCATTAATTCCCCCAATAATTAGGGGGGGATGCTGCCTGGGACCCCCATGGCTTCTCCCCTGACTCCAGATCCCTTTGGGAGCTGCTGGTGAATGGAGGGGGGATGCAAAGCCCTTTCTTCCTGAGGTTTTCAGGGTAAACTCCCCCTTTCTCCAGCAGGAAACTGGGGAGTGGGGCTGTGGGGAGGATGGGGGGCCTCAGCTCTCAGGGTGAATCTGGGGCACCTCAAAGAGCCACAGGACAGGGCTGAGTAAGACAAATGGAAAGAAATTCGGGGTTTCCAGCTGCTGCCGACCTGTCCCTGCACCCTCAAGTTCCCTAAAACTTCCTTAGAAGTTCCCTAAATATTATGGACTCATCCAAAATCCCCATTTTTTGACTTAAATCCGTCGCTGAATATTCCAGAGCCCCCACCTCGCCTTTGCTCGCCCGTTCCTCGGGGCTAATCCTGTAATTAAGGGTAATGGAGCCAGAAATCAGCGCTGGGATCAGGGCGGGATCCTGGCAGGGGGATTTATCATGGGTTACAAATGGTGATCCCGAGATCCAGAGAGGATGGGCAGGAAATCAAACTCCGGGAGCTGGAGGCTTTTCCCATCATAAATCATCCTCCGGGATGGCCGAGCGATGGGGAAACTGAGGCACGGAGGGTGATGTGGGGTTACACCTCCTCGCGTTCCGCTTTTTGCTCCCAATGTCCCCGGTAACCCCTGTCCTGGTGGCGGCTGCACCTCACGGGCATTCCAGCCCATTATCCAGGGAATTCCCGGCATTTTCCAGCCGCATTTTCCCTTCCCCTGCTCTGTTCCAGGTCGCGGCGCTGGAGAGGCAGATCTTTGATTTCCTGGGATACCAGTGGGCCCCCATCCTGGCCAACTTCCTGCACATCATGGCCGTGATTTTGGGGATTTTTGGGACGATCCAGTACAGATCCAGATACCTCATGATGGTGGGTACCGCCCTGGGGGCGCACGGGGGGCTCAGCCCGGGGACAGAGGAGCGGCGGCTGCTCCATCCCTGCAAGTGCCCAAGGCCGGGAGCGGCACCGTGGCAGGTTCAGGATGAGCTCTAAGGTCTCTCCCACCCCAAAACTGTGATTTTGTGTTTCCACGAGCACCCCAAAACTGTGATTTTATGATTTCACCAGCACCCCAAAGCTGTGGTTTTATGATTCCACCAGCAGCCCAAAATTGTGATTTTATGTTTCCATGAGCACCCCAAAGCTGTGGTTTTATGATTCCACGATCACCCCAAAGCTGTGGTTTTGTGTTTCCACTATCACCCCAAACCTGTGGTTTTATGTTTCCATGAGCACCCCAAAGCTGTGGTTTTGTGTTTCCATGAGCACCCCAAAGCTGTGATTTTATGATTCCACCAGCACCCCAAAGCTGTGATTTTAGGACTCCACGAGCCCCCCAAAGCGGTGGTTTTGTGTTTCCATGAGTGTCCCAAAGCTGTGGTTTTGTTTCCACGAGCCCCCCAAAGCTGTGGTTTTGTGTTTCCATGAGTGTCCCAAATCTGTGGTTTTATAATTCCATGAGCCCCCAAAGCTGTGGTTTTATAATTCCATGAGCCCCCCAAAGCTGTGATTTTAGGACTCCATGAGCCCCCCAAATCTGTGGTTTTGTGTTTCCATGAGTGTCCCAAAGCTGTGGTTTTATAATTCCATGAGCCCCCCAAAGCTGTGGTTTTGTGTTTCCATGAGCCCCCCAAAGCTGTGGTTTTGTGTTTCCACGAGCCCCCCAAAGCTGTGGTTTTGTGTTCCATGCGCTGTCTCCTCTCGCAGTACGCCGTGTGGTTGGTGCTGTGGGTCGGCTGGAACGCCTTCATCATCTGCTTCTACCTGGAGGTCGGGCGCTTGTCACAGGTAC
>NC_031791.1:5740446-5742079 GCF_001522545.3 Parus major
CCCCGAGCCCGCGGGTGACAGGAGCTCTGTGTCACCCCTCCTGTCACCCCTCCTGTCACCCGGGCACCGCCCGCTGTCCCCGGCAGCAGCACGGGAGGGAATCCCACAGCCCGGAGCTGCTCCCTGGGGGTGATGTTCCCCTGCCCGGATCATCCCCCCCGTGGGGAAACACAGTCTGTTGGGAAGGTAGAATCAGGAAGGAATTATAAAATGACTCCTCAGCCAGAAAGGCTAAGGAAGAAATACAAATCAAAGCACAAAGAAATACAAATGGAAGCACAAAGAAATACAAATGAATTATTTCTTTGAATAATTCAAAGAAATCGGGCTGGTATGCCAGAACACATTTTTTCCCCCAATAAAACTGAAACCCCTCTCCCCAGCTTTATAAAGAAAAGTCTGAAGAACCCCTGAGATAAAAAATATGACTAAATAATAACTAAAAATGTGCAAAAGCAGTGATTTCTATAGGTCAGACACCAATGTTACTGTATTAGTATACTTAGAAAGATTGGTTAGTGAAGGATTAGAATATTCAATGTATAAGTTAGATAAGTGATTGTAAAGGAGAGCTCAGCCTCTTTTTCTGGCTCTCTCTCTGTTTCTCTCTTTCTTGAGTCCTAAACTCGTGTATTCATATTTTACCCCCTTTTGTATTGTTCCCTCTGAGCCTGCTTTGAGCTCTATCTGCTGGCTCTCAGCAGGGCTCTGAACCCTGAAATAAACTCCTGACACCTAACTGGGCTGTGGAGGTCCCTGCATGCCCCAGACCACCTCTCACACCATCCCCTGTCCACCCCTCCTGCCGAGAGCCTCGGACCCACCGCCCGCGCCTCCTCCTCCTCCTCCTCCTCCTCCTCCTCCTGCAGGACCGAGACTTCATCATGACCTTCAACACGTCCCTGCACCGCTCGTGGTGGATGGAGAACGGCCCTGGCTGCCTGGTGACCCCGGTGCTCAACTCCCAGCTGGCCCCCGAGGACCACCACGTTATCACGGTCAGCGGCTGCCTGCTGGACTATCAGTACATCGAGGTGCTGAGCAGCGCCACGCAGATCTTCCTGGCGGTGAGGGAGCCTCTCCCCTCGGGACCCGGGTCCGGCTGGAGGGGTCCCCATCGCACGTTTCTGTCACCCAGAGGGGAGCAGCGGGCACCCAGGGGTGCTGCCCACACTGAAACTCGTCAGGTTGAGGGTTGGATGCTGAGGGGAGGGAGGAATCACTCGCTGGGAGGGATCACCCCTTGTCGGTGACCGTCACCCCTGTGGGGAGGCGGCAGAGGAGCAGAGCTGTGGGCAGAGCTCCCTAAAACAGAGCAACTGAGTCCCCAGAGGGGCTTCCAGCCCTGTGGGGGGCTCAGAACACCCTGTGGAGGGCTCAGAACCCCCTGTGGAGGGCTCAGAACACCCAGTGGAGGGCTCAGAACCCCCTGTGGAGGGCTCAGAACACCCTGTAGAGGGCTCAGAACACCAAGTGGGGGGCTCAGAACACCAAGTGGGGGGCTCAGAACACCCAGTGGAGGGCTCAGAACACCCAGTGGAGGGCTCAGAACACCCAATGGGGGGCTCAGAACACCCTGTGGGGTGCCAGCCTTGGCCCCTCCCTTGTGCAGCTGAGCCCATCCAACCCTGCT
>NC_031791.1:5743904-5746846 GCF_001522545.3 Parus major
TGTCCCCATGGGAGGGGACAGCAGCCCCGCTCCCCAGCCCTGCCCCAGCCGCTCTGTGACATTTTTGGGGGTGGCAGGAGAGCAGTGACCCCACGGGAGGTCCCTGTCCCCCCTGGCCGTGTGGCACTCTCCCGTTTCCCTGTTTTCCAGCTCCGGATAACCGGGATCCGGCGGCGCCAGGACCCCCGGAGCCCCCGCGGGCGCTGCCACCACCCCGGTGTGCGGGGCCACCACGGCGAGCCCGGTCCCCTCCTGCCTCCTGCCCCTGGAACATTCCCGAACCAGCGCCGGGAGCTGCTCCTCCATCCCCCCGGAGCCCGCGGGGCTGCGGCACCCCCGGCTCGGGGACACGGGGACACGGGGACACGCGGGGACACCGGGGAGGTGCCAGCGCTCACAGGACACCGCTGGCCTCTTTCTCCCGGCCTGGCTTTCCCTTGGAGCAGCGGGGAGCCCGGGACAGGGGACAGGGGACAGGGGACAGGGGACGGGGGACAGGGGACAGGGGACAGGGACAGGCGGGCACCGGGAGCAGCTCCGTGGGGCTGGGACATTTTCCTGGAACTCTGCACCTGGGGCTGCCTCCAGGAGCCGGGATTTTGCTCCCAGCAGGAATTTCCCAGCCCCTCCACACCTGAATGAAGCAGCAGTGAAGGGGCTCGCTCTGGGATGCTCCGAGGAGTTGGATCCACCCATCAGCATCGCCTCGATCCCCAAATTTGGGGCCATGGGGGGGACACACAGGACCCCGAAATCCCCCTGCACCATCCCCCCTCTCCGTTTTGGGGGCCTTTCTCCGACGCTGCCGAGGCACAGCCCCTTCCCGGCTGTTGGAACGGACCTGATGAATGTTTTGGGTTGCTTTGCGATTTATTTTCAATCATCTCTTTGGGTTTTTATTTAATTTGAAGTGCCTGAGTAGACTCTGGCTGAGCCGGGCCCCCCTCCCAAGGCTGACACCGTGCCTTCAGCACCGCTGGGACCCCCCAGGACCCCCCAAAACCTCACCCAGGGCTGGGGGTTCCTCCCCCCGTCCCTCCATCCCTGGGGGGCTCGGTGCCAAATCCATCCGTCAGCTCCAGCGGCACAGGGACATCGGCACGAGGGGAAGGATTTTGGGAGGCGGCTCGGGCTTGCTTTGCAGAAGGAAGATCAGCCGGCAAGGAAAAGCCTTGGAAGGAACTGGAAGGGGGAAAAAAAGGAGTTTCCTGAAGTGTCCAACCTCCCCGCCACCTCCTCGCTCTCCTTTCCGTGGGATGCGGCTCCTCCAGGATCCCGGGATCCGAAGCCCGGCCCGCTCCCCTGGGGGCTGAGCATTTCGGATGGATTTCACCTCCCAGGCGTTTCTCCTCCAGCGCCAGGGGAGTTTTTTACACCCTGGAATGGATTTTTGGCCCTTCCCACCAGGGAGCCGAGGAAGCGCCACCTCCTGGAGCCGGGATGGGCTGAGCCTCCCGCCGCCCCCAGCCCAGCTGCCGACTCTACAGGCAATAATTTCTCCACCCTTTGCCCCTCTTTTTTCCAAGGAAAATCATGTTTATTTTCAGGCGGCCATCCCCCTCATCCTCCAGAACATTTCCCCATCCCCAAGCCCCAGGCCCAGCAGCATCTTTGGGGTTTATTTTCCTCTCCGCTGAGCTGGGCAGGCAGACTCTGCCCTGCTCCCAGCCCTTCCCAAACGCAGCCGGGAGCAGCAGGAAGAGCTGGCTGGAATTGCAGCTCCTGGGAAGAGCCTCCCTCCCGCGGGCTCCGCAGGAGCCGGGCACGGCTCTCCCGGACCTTGGGTGTTTCTGTTCCGTTGGCTTGGTTTTCTATGAGCCCGTCTTTGTAACGTGAACCGAGGATTTCTTTTCTATTCTGTAATTATAAAAGTCAAAGGAAAGTTTCAGCGGGTGCTGTTCTGCTTCGGGGCACCTCCCCTTCCCTGGGCCTTGGGGTGATTAAAGGTGGGGGTGGCTTTTTGTCATTATTTTTTTTTTCTTTTTCCCTTTCTTAGCGCTGTCGCCTCCCTCTGAGGGCTCTGAAACCCCCGATCTCCCCAGTTTATATCATGGAAGGTTTGGTGGGAAGGGATCCTAAAGCTCACAGCCCCTGTCCCTGTCCCCTCCCACGGCCCCTGTCCCTGTCCCCTCCCACAGCTCCTCGTCCCTGTCCTGTCCCTGTCCCTGTCCCTATCCCCTATCCCTGTCCTTGTCCCTTGTCCACTGTCCTTGTCCCTGTCCCATCCCTGTCCCTTGTCCCTGTTCCTGTCCCCTCCCCTATCCCTGTCCTTGTCCCTTGTCCACTGTCCCTGTCCCTTGTCCTTGTCCCTGACCCCTCCCTGTCCCTGTCCTCTGTCCCTGTCCCCTCTCACAGCTCCTCGCCCCTGTCCCCTCCCTGTCTCTGTCCCTGTCCCATCCCTGTCCCCTCCCCTATCCCTGTCCTTGTCCCTTGTCCACTGTCCCTTGTCCCCTGTCCCATCCCTGTCCCATCCCTGTCCCTGTCTCTGTCCCTGTCCCTGTTCCTGTCCCATCCCTGTCCCATCCCTGTCCCTGTCCCTGTCCCATCCCTGTCCCATCCCTGTCCCCTCTCTGTCCCTGTCCCCTCCCTGTCACTGCGGTGTCCCAGCAGCTCCGGGGCAGAGCCGAGGAGCCCCAGCCTGTTGTAAACAGGAAGGGCAGCAAGAAAAACGAGCTGATTTTCCTCATCCCCAAGAAACGGCCGAGGAGCAACAAAGGATGAATTTTCCGTCCCGCAGGCGCCGGACCCCGGCGAGTCACAGATGTTGAGGAGTAAAAAAGCCGCTTTCAGAGCCTCCAACAAAGGCATAGAGACGCTTTTGAGGGGCTCCGAGATGTGCGGAGGCAGCTGGGCGCTCCCAGGTGTGCCGGGATGCGAGGGGAGCACGGCGGGATGCGGGGGATGGAGCCGGGAGGGGTTTCCCTTCGCCCGGGGACGCGCTC
>NC_031791.1:5748003-5750983 GCF_001522545.3 Parus major
TGGATGTCACCCTGCCCTGGTGACACCTCCAGGGCGTTCCCTGCCGGCCGTGCTGCAGCCACAGGCACCAGCACAGCTTTTCACTCCCTGTAGCTCTACAGAGCTGTATAAAATGTATTTTATATCGTTTATATAGAGTTTATTGCTTTATAAATATGTATAGTATATAGTTTTAGGTAGTTTTTATATAGTTTATATAGTTTTATATATGAAAATGTAAGTATAAATATAAGTATAAATATAAATATAAATATATGTATAGTATATAGTTTTATGTAGTTTTTATATAGTTTATATAGTTTTATATATGAAAATATAAGCATAAATATAAGTATAAATATAAGTATGAATATAAGTATAAATATAAGTATAAATTATGTAGTTTTATATTTGAAAAGATAAGTATAAATATAAATATAAATATAAATATAAATATAAATATAAATATAAATATAAATATAAATAGATGTATAAATAGATGTACAAATATATGTATAAATATATGTTAAATATAAATAAATATAATATAAATATAATTTATCTACGTAAATAAATATAAGCTTTATAAATAAAACATAAGTTAAATATAAAGTAAATAGTAAAAATTAAAAAGTAAATATAAATGTAAATGCAAGTATAAATATAAATTAAATATAAATGTAATATATAAATGTAATATACAAAGATAAATATAAAATATATAATTGTAAATACAAATATAAATAAAATACAAATATACATACACATAGGCATATAAATATAAATATACATATAAATATATATTTATACAAATATATATTTATACAAATATATATTTATACAAATATATTATACAAAAATATAAATATAAATATAAATATAAATATAAATATAAATATAAATATAAATATAAATATAAATATAAATATAAATATAAATATAAATATAACTGTGTTCCCCATGCCCCATCACTCCCGGGATGAGCAGCCAGGACTCCCTCGCTGGAGCACAGCCGTGCCCTGCCCGGGTCCTGCTCTGGATCCAGCCCCAAACCCGCCGGGTTTGTCCCGGGAGCCCCGGGAAGGGCCGGGCCAGGATGGATGGAGGCACCCGGGAGCTGTGGGAGCTCTGGCAGGGGGAGCCAGCGGTGGTGAAGGTGTTCCAGAGCCCAGGGATATTCCCACAGGAATCTCTGGCTGCAGGGAAGGATCCTGCGCTCTGCTCCAGCCCAGCTCGCTGCTGGGAAAAAAAGAGGAAGAGCGACTTTTTGTGAAGAGAGAGAGTGGAAGAACAAAGGGGAATGGTTTTATACTGAGAGAGATCCAGATTAGATATTGGGAGGAAATTCTTCCCCGGGAGGGTGGGGAGGGGCTGGGCTGGAATTGCCAGAGCAGCTGTGGCTGTCCCTGGATCCCTGGCAGTGCCCAAGGCCAGGCTGGACATTGGGGCTGGAGCAGCCTGGGACAGTGGGGGTGACCCTGGGGACAGTGGGGGTGACCCTGGGGCAGTGGGGGTGACCCTGGGACAGTGGGGGTGACCCTGGGGACAGTGGGGGTGACCCTGGGGACATTGAGGGTGCCCCTGCCAGGGCTGGGGTGGCCCTGGGTGGGCTTTGAGGTCCCTCCCAACCCAACCCAACCCATTCCAGGATTCCATGGTCCTGTCAGAGCGTCCCTCTCCCGTTCCCATTTCCCGAGGAAGGGCTGGGGCGGTGCGGAGGAGCAGCAGGGAGCGGGCAGAGGGAAATCTCTCCCCAGAAATGCAATCAGGCCTGGGGCTGAGAGGAGAAGTCATGCGGACAGGAGGGCAGGAGGCTTCCAAAGGGCTGAGTCACGGAACTGCCTGCTGAGAAAATCCAGCCTCCACGGCTTTAATGATAACAAACGAGCTGGAAATCTTCATCAGCCTCCCGCTTCGGAGCGTTAATGAGAGAACTGAGCAGAGGGAATGAATGGGGCGGGGGATGATCCCCAAAGAGGGGATCTCACTCACCCCTCCGAGGAGCTGCTGCCACCCCAACCAACGGCAGCATTTAGGGACAAGGTGGCACCAGTGTGTGGACAATGTCCCCAGGCAGCTGTCACCTCCCTCAGCGATGGGGCAGCAGCAGCAGAGGGGTCCCCGTGTCCCCCCAGCCCACCTGGGGCCGCAGGTGTGCGGCTGGGAGCATCCAGCCGGGATTTTGGGATCCCCTGAGCAGGGACAGGGCTCCAGCCAGCCCTGGAAGCGCTGGCCATGGATCCTGCAGCTCCTTCCCAGCTGGATCTCAACCCCCCTGGGATGAAGGTGCCACCACCTGAGCTCTCCTGCCTGGAGCTGCTTTGGGAAGCCACAGGGATTTCCATCCCCCAGCTCCATCCCTCGGCCCTGGCAGCGCAGCTGCTCACCTGAGCATCCCTCCCCAGCATCCCTGCAGGGCTTGGCAGCCCTTCAAAGGGCTGCTGGAAAGGTGGGAATGGGAGCAGAGCTGTGACACGTCTCGGCAGCCAGGTCTGGGGGAAAACCCAGGCGGTTTCTAAACCAAACATGAAATTTCCTTTTTCCTGGTTTAGAGCTGTGTCGGGTTTTTGTGTGGCTGCCGTTCCTGCAGGTTTCCCAACTCCATTCTCATTTTTACTGTGGCAGGGGGGTGGCAGAGGGGAAATCCAATGACACTTGACCCCCTGTGCCTACCAAAACCCAAAAACATCTGTCTACCAAACGTTTTCCTGACCAAAACATTCCTTTCTGCCTGGGCCCTGGTGAAAACACCTTCTTGACCCCACAGAGCGAGAAGTCCCGTGTATCTCTTATTATGGATCCCATAAATCCACCCCGGGTTTATCTCCACTTCTCCAGGGCATTTCTCACTGCCAGCCCCTCGCTGCCTCCTGCAGCAGCTCCGGGAGCTGTGGAAAACCTGAGGAGGGACAGCAGAGACGTCACTGGGGTCACAGAAACATTGATGGTTTGTGTTGGAAGGGACCTTAAAGATCACCTAAATCCAACCCATGGCAGGGTC
>NC_031791.1:5751413-5754128 GCF_001522545.3 Parus major
CCTGCCCAAGATCCCACCCAAATCTCCCCTTTTCCAATCTCAAGCCATTCCCTGTGTCCTGTCCCTCTAAGCCCTCGTTAATCTCTCTCCACTTTTCTTGTGGCTCCTTCAGCCACTGGAAGGTCACGGTTTGGTCACCCTGACATTTCTTTTCCAGGATGAACAATCCCAGCTCTCCCAGCCTTTCCTCCCAGCAGAGCTGCTCCATCCCTCTGTCCATCCTGGTGTTTTCCCCTGGATTCTCTCCATCCTGTGCTAGAAGCCCATTCCCCCGGGAAGCAGAGGCAGGCACTGGCACGGCAGCTTCCCTGGACACAAGGAGGGGACAGCGGGATCTGAGCACCCCCAGGACATCTCCCAGAGCAGCTTTGTCCTTGCACTGGGGACTGGGGACTCCCTGCACGGCTCAGCACAGCCCTGAGCCCAGCTGGTGGGTGGGGGCTGCTTAAAAACTTTAATTTTGGGGGGCTCTGTTCTCACGAGGAAAAGCAGCTCTGTGGCCAACACGAAACTCTCAGACCCTGCTGCTGCCAGGTGGCTCCACAGCCAGAATTCCCTGCAGCTTCCCATAACCACAACATTTCAGCAGCTGCTTTTAAACTTGGCTGGGACTCCTTTAAAAAAAACCACCCATCTGCTCTGGGTGCCTCAACAGGAGCGTGGAGAGAAACCCGTGGGCGAAAGGTGTCGGTGGAGAGCAGGGCTTTATCTGATGGCTCAGAGCTGCTGCAGAGCCCAGGGACATTCCCTGCTGCCAGCTCCAGCTCAGGAAGTGTTTCCATGAAGGTGACACCGGGAAGGTCCCTGATTTCAGGTGTCAGAGCTGCCCAGCTCTGTGGCTGTCAGCTGTGGCTCACAGCGCCGGGGTTTGACGAAACGCTGCCCCAGTGATGCAAATCAATGATGCACTTGGCTTCTCGAGGGTTTCTTGGTCAAGCCAGCACACTCTGAAAATATTCTGCATAAAGACCTCAGCAGTTTTTGGCTTGGTTTGGGAAAAGTTGAGTCAGTGGATTTTTTAGATTTCTTTTCTCTGGTGGCCAAGGAAATGTTGGTGCTCTACACAGAGGGAGATCTTCTTTCCTTCGGTTTAGCTTTTAACTGCAGGCATCAAATTGTCACTGAAATAAAAGTCCTGGATGTCCCAAGGCAGCACCAAAGCCACTTTTAGGAGCCCTCAGTGTGTTTTTTCCCCAGGTGAACCCCCTGCCCCGTGCAGGTGTCTCCCTGGGGGAGCTGTGGGAAGCTCTGCTCCCAGCAGGATGAATCACGGCAGCAGAGCTGGGTTGGTTTGCTCTCAGATGCCTTCAAAGAGAAGGTTCTGTGGTGCTGGGCATGGTGCCACCAGGAACAGCATCTGGGCAGAGCGGGGAAGGAGGGTCTGGATTTGGGCAGGGGGTCAGGATGTGGAATTTTGATGCTCGGTGAAGATCACTGTGGATTGAAGCCCCTTCTGTGGGGAACAGAGGGAGAAAAGCCCTTCCAGTGAGTCACTGGGAGGTGGGAGGACAGCAGTCACCTCCTGGAGATCCCTTTTTCCCTTTGCAGATGAAGATGTGTCCCAGGATAACTCCTGCCAGGACTGGGGTCAGCTGGGGCAGCTCCTGGTGGCCAACGGTGCAAGGAAGATCAGAAGGACATTTCCACCCCCAGAAGGTTTCTCCTGTGGAGGTGGAAGTTATTTCACTGCCTGCTCCTCTCACTCTGGCTCTGAAGTTTTTGGAGCAGCATGTTCTCCCAGTGGGAGACTTTTCCATGGATGGCAACAAGCTGGGAGCTCGGGCAGGAGAGAGGATGGCAGCGGTGGGAGGCAGGAGAGGCTGTGGGAGGGATGGAAGTGCTGGAGATGAGACCCAAACTCCCCCTCAGCCTCACAGCCGCAGGACTTCTCCCTAAATCCAGCAAAATTCACCGGCAAATGAGGGTTTGAACCACTCACACTCCATCCCCAGCAGGACTCCTTCCCTCCCCCTCTCATTACAGCGGCGTAACTGTAATTATCCCAGGTCTAATTAACAGAGAGCACATTTCCAGTGTCAGCAAGCAGCCTGGGTGTGTGCTGAGCCCACCTGGGGGGGGGACAGCGCTGGGGACAGCGCAGGGACAGCCAGCTGGGGTGCTGAGGGTGGCAGCCGGCAGGGACAGAGCCCAGCAGTGACCAGAGGAAGTGCAGGGACACCCCAGCCCTCAGTGCTGGGTGAGGACAGAGTGGGAAAGAGCTCCTTCCCTCTCAGGATTTACAGCCCACATCTCTGTCACCCAGGGGCCGTGGCTGGTATCAGCCCAGGGATGGGTGGCACCACAGGAGAAGGGTGGGAAGGCAGATTCAGCTGCTCCAGCTCCCACACGACACAGTTCCACCTTCCACATCGCCTCTCCCACACTGCTGGGGACACTGCATGGACCCCACAGAACCATGGAATCGTTCAGGTTGGAAAGGATCCTCTAAGATCATCCAAACATTAACCCAGCACTGCCATGTTCACCTCTAAACCATGTCCTCAAATGCCACATTTACCTATTTTTTGAACGCTTTCAGGGGTCAGGGCTTCACCACCTGTGTCAATTCCTGATTGCCAAATTTTTCCTGATATCCAACTCAAACCTTCCTTGGCACAACCTGGGTCTATTTCCTCTCATGTTGTTCCCTGGGAGCAGATCCCAAATCCCCCCCGCTGTCCCCTCCTGCCAGGGACTTGTGCAGAGCCAGAAATG